>NC_056746.1:946171288-946461288 GCF_019279795.1 Protopterus annectens | reverse complement strand
TCCTTTCTTGGAAAACAGCCTTCCTTTTAGCAATCACTTCAGCAAGAATGGTATATGAATTACAGGCCCTTATGGCAGTGGAGCCTTTCATCATCTTTCATGTGGACAGGGTTTCCCTCAGGACCAATCCCTCTTTCATGCCCAAGGTGATATCCACCTACCTTAATCCACAGAACAAAGGGGAATGGATACTGCACTCCTTAGATGTGCACAGACAGCTGAGATTTTACTTCGACAGGACTAACCCTCAAAGGAAATCTGAACAACTGCTGGTGGCATTTGCTGCAGGGGTAGAGGGGAAGGCTATTTCAAAGCAAACAATTTCTAAAATGGATATGCCATTGCATTCATTTCTACTATAAGCATCATGGAAAACCTATCTGACAGGGGATTAAACCCTATTCAACCAGGGCTGCATCTACCTCTACAGCCTTTCTCTGAGGCATACCTACCAGGGACATCCTAGAAGCTGCTACCTGGAGTTCTGTACATACTTTCATCAAGCATTACCATTTACTAAATTTCTCTATCTAGAGCTGGCTTTGCCACTGCAGTCTTGCAGGGCCTTCTAGCTGGCCCTAATGCTATCTAAATGCCTCCTCCCATCCTTGGCTTTGGGAATCTACCCAAATGTGATGACTGCAACAGTGAAGCACGAACATAGTACAGTTGTGTACACTTACCATAAATGTAGGTGTTCTAGTGTATTCACTGTTGCAGTCCTGGTTACTCTCCCTCCCTCCCTGCTTTGGAAGTATATATACTTCCCATTAGGGGGGCACCTGACATCTGGGGCAAAAAAAACTGATGTAATGACATCTGCTGCATGCTTTATACCCCTGACTACCTGACATCATGGAAGATGATCCACCGACGCAGGACCCAAGACATTGTTAATCAGGCCGACGGAGGGCTACTACAAGCAGATAACCCAGATGTGATGAATGCAACAGTGAGTACACTGTAACATCTACATTTATGGTAAGTGTACACCACTGTACTTTTTGAAAAGTTTAGTCCTGTCCAAGTAAAAATGAAAAGTCTGATCAGTTTCAGTTTAGTTTTCGAAGACCAAACTGGGAAAAATCAGTTTCCAAGGTGACCCTGGTAAACTGGATCACAAGTTGCATTGCATTTGCTTACTCTACAAAGGGCATACCTTTGCCTTGTTGGATTAAGGCCCATTCTGTCTGTGTCCACTTCTAATGCTTTCTGGTCTAAACTTCCCATTGGTGAGATTTGTGCAGCTGCTTCCTGGTCAGACCCTCGTATATTTATCTCATTACAAGTTGGACATTATTTCTAAGAACTAGGCTTCTTTTGGGTCTGCTGTGCTCTGGAATGTCCTTCCATGAGGGCCTCCCAAGTTTTCCTGTAGCTGGGGACTCTGTCCCACAGGTTGAAGAACAAATGAAGGCAACAAATTCAGATAAAGATGATGTTCTTAGTGTTTCACTGTTGCAGTCATTACATTTAGGTAATCTGCTGGCAGGTTGCCCTCACTTGGCCTGATTAACAAAGTCTTGTGTCTTGAGTCTGTTGCTGTCCCTTCTTCCATGACATCAGGGGTATAAAATATGCAGCCGACGCCATTACATCAGTCTTTCTTGCGAACTGCTTCTGCTTTGGGCACCGCGTGGCAAGTGCCGGTCGGCCGACTCCTGAAATTTTCGTTTCCATGTTTCAGAACCAAAGTTTTCAACTAAAAGCTAAGTACCCTTTTGGGGAAACTTTTTCTTGCTTCTCACTGATGTCAATAAAAGTTAATAATTGTATTACTTGTGGGAAGCAAATACCTCAAGGATTTTCATTTCTGCTGTATTCCTTGCCTAGGCCCTGACCACAACGTACCTTGCTGTCGGTTTTGTGCTTTATTTAAGCAGCGGACTATCCATCGTCTGTACATTTTTGTTTCTAAATATTTTGGTTCTCTGTTTAATTATCCAGAAATGATGTCGGTTAGCCACCAGACTACCGGAATATTGAAAAAACTCAAAGAAAAAGACAGGCTGTTGAGGTCCAAAACTGCAGACTACGCTTTTCCTAAGCCAGTCGCCAGTTCGCCAGTTCTCAGTGAGGTGCTTTCTCACAACATCATTAAGATGACGTGGTGCAGCAGTAGCGTTGTTGCCTCACAGCAAGAGGTTCTCCTGTTCGATTCTCGGCTGGAGTGTCTTCTGTGTGGAGTCTGCATGTCCTCCCCACGGTCAAGTGGCGTTCGAAAGACGTGTGAATGGGCGTGCCTTCGCTGAAGGTTGGGCGTCGGGCTGGTAACTCTGCACCATAAAAATCTGCTGCCAATCATTAGCGGACCGGAGTTCTGCTGTGGCGACCCCTGAACAGGAAAAGCCAAAAAGACAAAACTAAAATATGATTATGTACGAATGTTAGTAGCATTAAATACACATTTTGAATTAAAGGAGGTTCTGTTCTTGAAGGCATTTTAAAAGACCTGATTTCCTATGTGTAGTCATGAGCACAGTTGTTCCAGGATTCAGTCTGTTAACTATCTGATGGTCCTAATACATTGGAAAAAACATATAATACAAGAGACAGGTTTTACTCGTTCGCTGTTGGTGTAGATCTCTGACCTAGGATTTAGAGTTTTGTTCGCAGTTTACACATCTGTTGGTGCTGGTGAGGTGAAAGAGGAATGATGAGGCTTTGCATGCCTGACTTTCTTTCATTGGAGGGCCAGGGTGATATACTAGTAAAAGTCTGACATTTCTTGTCTTCCAGTGGAAACTTGAAAACTTGTACTGCGGCAGCTGGGTCTTGCATACAAGAAGGTTTGGGATCTGCTGCAGCTGAGGGAGGGGAAAGTGATGGCCATTCCTCCATTACATGCATTGGCTTATCAATTCACCACTGGTGCTGACACTGTGGGGGTAGGGAACCCCACTACTAGTAAGTCAACCTCTGCAAGTAGTAGTGGTGGCTCTCTAGCCTGTACTTCCTCTCATAGATGTACTAGTCATTTTAACAGGTAGTAGGCAAACCTGTTTCAGGGGATTAGAACCATAGATGGAGAACAGTGGCTTGCAGAGAACCATACTGCCACAGAAGATCAGCCTAACTTTCAAGTAGAACCATCCCGCATGTCCTCCTGCATTTCTTAGTAACTTCTAGCACAACAGTTGGGAGAAGGAAAAACTTTATTACCCCATTTTTCTGCTGTTGGAAAACAGCCACATTTGACATCTATAAATACACCAATTCTAAGAGCATACAACAGTGAGGAAAATGGAAAACTTTCTTGCATTACTGTAATAAGTCTACTGTATGGATTATTCTTGTTTTGAATAAAAATGTATTGTTTTGATTTAGAAATGAAGTAACAAAATAGAACAGTTGCCTTTGTGACATTTTCCCTCTTATATTGGCTCTGCCTGGAATAGTGTATTAACTGTGTTTAAAACTGAATCTGGTAAAGATATTACCAGAGTTCGAATTTGATTTCTCTCATGACAAATGCTGAAGATTGTTAAATATTTTTGCTTGTTGTGTGTTTTGTTTACCAGTAGATGTCGACATTGTTCCTTGCATTTGGAAACTTGGATATTCTTGTAGTTGTGATTTCAAGTACAATGTAATTTTAGCCTTTGGGTTTGCTGTTTGTTGTATTTTTCATCCAGCTATTTAACTTCTATTTTTCTCAATTTTAGGATCCTGTTTTTCAACATGTGCCTACATCTGAAGTACTGGCTCTGTTCAACAGACAAGATGTGTATAGACTCTGAAAGGAAAACCTACAGCATTATTTAACCTCGTTTTGAAGAACTGTTATGTTTGTGTGTACATTGGTACCACATTGCTAGAGAGAGAGAGAGAGAGAGCTCTGTTATTTTTTTTCCTTTCGTTAGAATTTGGCTCCACATCACTGAAACTGCTGTAACATTCATTGTTACCTTTGACAACCTAAAACCTTGTAGTTGAGCTGTACAAGTCAGTATGTTTAATAAACAGTGTACATGTGCAAATGTGTTCTGTTTATATTTCATGTGATTTGCATCTACTTGAGCTTATACTCCCTGTAAAAGACTCAGAATTGGTATTTTTTTATAATGCACACTTTACATAAAAAAATTCCCAAATTGTTTGTGGTGACTGTTTGCACAAGGCATTGTAATGATTTCTAACACCAGTGTTCTTTCTCCTCTTATTTAAGTAGAAACATAGTGAATGTGAGCTTTTCATCTTGGAATGTTTGAATAGTAAAACAGTCTTGAGCACTGTCTGCTCTATGCATTTTGCAAATGGTTTAGTTGCTTTTTGTACCTCTTAAACTTGTGATCTGAAGTAGTTAACCTCATTTGATTGTCAGCCTGTGGGTTCCAGATACGGATCCGAGCCGGCAGCTAACCAAGCTAAAGATCAGAGCTCCAAACTCCTCCCCCTTACCATACTACACTGCAACCTCCTTCCAATCCCCAGGTCTCGTTTGCAGCGGCTTCACCAGCAAGGGATTTTTGAGCTCCAGGCATGTTTGCTAGGTTTTCATCTAACTTTCAGTCTGTGTGCCTTTTTTTCAGTGTTAAACAGTTTATAACCCTATACTTATTCTCCCTGGGTTTTTGGATTTAGATAATTGTAGTAGTGTAGAAAGTTGTTAAACTTTCTGATGTGTAGGCCTCCCCTTCCCACCCTTAGCGTGTGTGCACTTTTTACTAAGTCAGTAATGTCGGAAAGTCAGAAACAGATTTTCTCCAAGTGCACAGAGTGTGGCCATAAGCTGTCGCCGGCCGATGGCCACACACTATGCGTAGTTTGTTTGGGGGTGCCTCATTTTACATCTGGCTGCAAAATTTGTGCAGCCTTTAACCCCTGGATCCCTGTGGGACCGCAGGACCAAGCTGTTTCGCGCTGGTCTTTTACTCAGAGTCAGCTACTTCTGCAGCCTCATCTTCAGTCACGGCTGTGACTTAGCCTTCTGGCCCTTCTCCACTGTCTGGGACTCCCACTCCCACCTCTAAACAGGGAGCGAGAGAGGCCAAGAAAAAAAACATACGGAGAAAGAGAGACAGGGAGAGGGGTCGCAAGAGGCAAGCAGTCTCTGATCCGTCGACCCCCTCCTGTTAAGGTGATAGAGTCTCCAGAAAAAGTTGCAAGGCCATCTTCCCCCTCTGCTCCATTCTCCACAATTCTCCCCGGAGTTGGAGGAGGAGGCTCTGCCCGCTTTGAGGTCATCCTTGCATCGGCCCTCCTGGTGTCAGTGGCGTCCTCTAGATATACTAGGAGTCTCTCTAAAGCCGATATGGACCTGATGATAAGGTTCCTGCAAACTCAATTGCAGATGGGAGTGTTGCTGCCCCCCCCCCCAGCCAGAGAGGGGAGTTCGGCTCTAACATTTGCCTCGATAGCTCCTTCTCCGATCCACCCTCAGGTTTCTGAGTCTGTGGATCCGAGGAGCCCCAGAGTCAGGGGGTCTGCGCTGATGGTACCTCTTACCTTGACGACAGCAGTGCCCTCGAGCCTGTTGGATCAGAGCTATCTGAGCCGAGATCTGGGCGTCAGATCCGAGGTGATGTGTGTAGTCGGCCCCGTTGTGGTCTGGGCATAACCATCTCTTTGGGTCCAGCTGTGCCAGCCTTTGCTCCAATCCCCTCTTCTGATCCGAGGGGTGTAGCTACCCACACCACCAGCTTCAGGGAAGCCAGTTACCCTTCAGCTTTCGATGTTGTGGAGAGGGTTCTCTCTGGAAGATCGAGACCCCCTCACTCTTTCCTCAGTCCCGCCATTGCTTCCTTGCATCTGAGTTGGTCTTCCATTATCTAGTCCTCCCAGGGACAGCCTGTATCCGGTATGCCCCAGACAGTCCCCTTGAGGAATACAAGACTGTTTGCGAGCCCTCCCCGGAGAGTCCCCCCCCCCCCAGGAGGCCCCTCACAAATACCAGTGCAAACGGAGGCTTGTGGACTCTGAGTCCCTCACTGAAGATACCGACTTGGAGGAAGGGGAAGGGTTCCCCCAGATCACCCCCCCCCCCCCAAAGATGTCTCCTTCGGAGACTATGGAAATTCTTTGCCGGGGGGGTTGGTCCGCCCAAAAACCTTCCTCTGATGAGTCTGTATTTTTGGAGGTGTTCAGTACAGGCCCATCTACCTCTTGGGTGTCTTCCCCTGGCTGACCCTCTGGACCTTATTACCACCAGAGCCTGGAAGGATCCGGACACTCGAACCAATACCCAAGCAGCCCAACAAGGTATTGAGCCCTCCTGTGGACAAAGCCACTTGGAGTAAGGGTTCCCCAGTTGATGCCATGGTGGTGGCGGTGGCCACTAAAAAGGAACTGTCCCAGGAAAGTTCCTCAGTCCATCCCCCAGACAAGGAGTCAAGGGCGATGGATAGTCTTGGAAAGTGGACTTTTGCTTCAGCTACCTTTGCTATAAGGGAGCTGAATTACATGACCCATGTAATTAGACTGCAGCGTGACCTTGTTAGAGAGAGTATGTTGAGTCTCCCCCGGAATCCGTTTTGGCCAAAGACAAACTGACATTCTCTGCTCATATGGCCACTCATGTCTGTCAAATACGTCCATGCATTTACTCTCACGCCACTGAGGGAGCCGCTAGGGCAGCCAGGTCCAGTATTGCCATGAGGAGTCATGCCTGGCTCCGGCTTTGCGATTTTTTGGAACCTTTCAAAGCGTCCTTCGCTGACACCCCTTTTGACGGTTCGACCCTGTTCGGAAAGTCCAAGATACGCTTGTCCAGAGTGAGAAGGACTGGAAAATGCTGTTAGCAGTCTGGATCCGCTTCTCTAACCCGCAAAGGTCCTTCTCCAGGAACCAGCAAGGGCAAAAGAAGCTGTGGTTCCAGAATTCTCCCAGAACGCTCAGGACTCCTCCCCCAGAGGCAGAAGGGGACAAAGTGGATGCCGGCCCAGAGGCAGAGGGGGACCAATGAACTTCTGTTCACGGGAACCTTTTTCCGACAGACCCGCACAGCTGCCCTGAGAGGTTGCCCGACTGCTCCTCTCTGGAGGCAGTCGGGGGGTGTTTTTCAAGGCACCTAGCTCAATGGGAGTCCATCACGTCAGATCGCTGGGTGCTTCGAATAATATCCAGAGGCTATTTTATTCCCTTCATAAACAATCCCCTATGCACAAGGCACCTCCTGGGCATCCCACAAGCTTGGAGAGGCAGCAGCTTTGGAGATAAAGTTGCTAGAAAAAAGAGCAATCCAGCGAGTGCCCCAGACCAGTCTGGATCAGGCATCTATTCCAGGTTCTTTTTGGTGCCAAAAAAGACGGGGGACTTGGCCGATTCTCGACCTATCCGCAATGAACCTGTCCATTGCCAAGGAAAAGTTCCGGATGGGATGGGCACTCTACAATCCATCCTGCCTTCTTGCAGGAGGAAAACTGGATGTGCTTGATATAGACCTCAAGAATGTGTACTACCATGTTCTGATGGACAGGCAATCCAGGAGGTTCCTCCACTTTCAGCTAGGAGCCGGTCATTACCAGTTCAGGGTTCTACCCTTCGGTCTCACCACAGCCCCAGGGTGTTTATCAAGTTCATGGCAGTTCTAGTGGCCGATGAGGTTTCAGGTCTTTCCGTACCTGGATAGCTGGCTTCTCACTGCCTGCACCAGGCATCAACTTGCACTAGCCAGGGATTTCTTTCTTCAGTTGTCTACCTGGCTGGGAATCATGATAAATCTCTTCCCTCCAACCTGTTCAAATTCTAGACTTCATAGGGGCAAAAATAGACTCTCTTCAGGCCAGGATATTTTCTGACTCCAGACAGACTTCACAGCCTGGCCCTTCATGTATTGGCGCTCCTTCAGTCTCCTGCACCCCCAGCGGAGTTGGTGTGTTTGGGTTTGGTGGGGGGGGGTGTGTGTGCTTGGTGGGGGTGTGCGTTTGGTGGGGGTGTGCGTTTGGTGGGGGTGTGTGTGTGTGTTTGGTGGGGGTGTGTGTGTGTGTGCGTTTGGTGGGGGTGTGTGTGCGTTTGGTGGGGGTGTGTGTGTGTGTGTGTGTGTGTGTGTGCGTTTGGTGGGTGTGTGTGTGTGTGCGATTGGTGGTGTGTGTGTGTGTGCGATTGGTGGTGTGTGTGTGTGTGCGATTGGTGGTGTGTGTGTGTGTGCGATTGGTGGTGTGCGTTTGGTGGGGGTGTGGGTGTGTGTGTGTGTGCGTTTGGTGGGTGTGTGTATGTGTGTGGAGGGGGGGGATCACTTTTTTGCAACACAGTGCATTTTTAGAAGTAGACTGTCTACTGATTTGTTCTTCTCTAGTTGGGGTCAAAATCCAGTACTTATGTAGATTTTGCTTCACAAAACCCTTACATTTTTGCATTGATAAAAAGTTGTTTCATATGGAGACTTAAGCCACCCCTTTTCAAACCAATCCTTCTAGAAAGTACAAAATTAATTAGGAACACAACCACGGGAAACTGGCAGGTAAGAGCTTTTATGCTTTTTCAAAGTCTACAGATCAGAGCAAATCTCCCTCCCCAGCCCCCCCCCTCTCACACTCACACTCACACACTCACACTCACACTCACACACTCACACTCACACTCATTTGTACGTCTGCTTATTACAACAACTCAAAAGTGTTTTTTGCTGCTTAGGTTACCTGCAGCTTGCTGGCAGAAGCTGGCCACTTAACCACTTCAGTACTCATTTGTTTCCTTTTTGCATTTTTTCAGTGAACACATTACTTTCTGTATGTTCCTGTTGAGCAGCCAAAAGCCTACCTGGCTTCATTCTCTGTACTTGGGTTTAACTTTTACGTTACAGATGCTTTTAATGTGTACTTTATGGATCATGTGATTTGACCAGCCCCCTTCATTAACAAATGGATGGATGTGCTAGCAGGAACCCTTAGTCACAGTTGGCCCTTTGCATCATCGGGTCTTAGTCCTGTCACAAGAATGCCTGCTGTGTGTTCTAAGTTTGCAAAGATAGGTAGTAACGTGTCATGGACGTGTGATTTTTCTGCATCAATATCCCAAGCACTAGCTTGTATTGTACGTTTTTCAGATGCAGGTCATCTTGACACTAGATTTCATTCACCTCGGGGAACATGGCATTAATCTCCTTCCATTTACCTGATGTTGCAGTGTAACAGTTGGCTTGACTTGGCTGCAGCTACCCAGCCTTCGTTTTCTACCATTCACCCAGCATGCATTTTTAGTATCTGTTAAATGTAGTAGTTAAACATGGATTTTTTTAACCAACCACTTGATCCACAAGGATGGTAGCCCTTGAGTCGGGGGGGGGGGGGAACGACCCTCCCTTGTTTCTTATAGAGGTTGTTAGTTCAACAGGCCTTTGCTGATGGGCTTTCCTTTTAAGATGGACAAGTGTTCATAGGTGATGAGTAGCCCTTTGTAAGCCTATCCACGCTTTCCCAAGGATGAGAGTAATGTTCTGTACCTTGAGTTTGTAAGGTAAAATACCTTTACCAGTGTGCTAACCCCCAACACTGTGTTCATTTGCTGAGCAGTGCTTACCCAGAGGCAAGGTAGAATTTGTTGGCAAACTATGTGCTTGCTTGAGTTAAGGTATGACATCACATTTGTACATCAGTGATGCTCCTTAGTCTTTGAAAGTGTGTGCTTGCAGTCAAACGTGATTGGTGACCAGGATAATGCCAGCAATAGGAAAGGTCATTTTCATAGCTCAGATGGTAGGGGTAGAGTATATATTGCCTTCTGAAATCCTTTTCATTCTGTTTAGTTTTTGTTACATGGTGTATATTCTGATCTGCCTTTTAAATATCGAAATCTCACATGATCAGTGACCAAGATTAAGACTGGAAAACCAAAACACTACAATACTGAAAGTGCAGAAGATTGAAGGTCAGAAGACAAAGTTTAGAACAGTTGTCAGAAGATTGAAATTTAAAGTGCTAATGTTTTAATACTGGTATTGCCATAGGAAAGCCATAGATAGTTTGTAAATGAGGTATGTCTCTTTAAATTTGTATAGGAAGTATGTGAGCAAATATGGTGGACATTTCTTATGGTCCCGGCAGTAGAGGATGTGTGTACCTTACTATAAGGCAAGTAAAAAGGTATATGCCCTTTTCCTCGCTGTAGTGTAATCCCACAGTGTGTGTGTGTGTGTGTGTGTGTGTGTGTGTGTGTGTGTGTGTGTGTGTGTGTGTGTGTGTGTGTGTGTGTATATATATATATAAAGGTTAGGTGGTTAGTTATTTAGTGTTGTAAATAGTTTTTGTGTTTTGAGGTATATAGTGTTTTATTTTGTATAGTGTTGCTTTGGTGCATTGTATGTGCAGTTTGTGTATTTGGTTTCTGAATTTTGGGCTTCGGTGTTGTGTGGTTTCAGTATTATAAGATTTCGGCTGTCCTGTCTCAGTCTTTTGGTCTTCAATCATGTGAGATTTCGGTGGTAGATCTGTATATTCATGCTTTGTGAATTAAGGTATTGCTGCAGCTAAAAGATATGATGGTATATTCCCGCAAAATATTGCAGCAGCTGTGAATGCCAAGATATTACAAATTCATGTAATGGAAACTTCCCACTCCCTGGAATAGGGGTAAGATCGGAATACTTGTATATTCACAGGAGCTGTAGAAAGCAAGTTGTTTAATGACATGGCAACGAATAGCATTTAAAGTGCTCTATTACAGCTTTGTTGCAAAGTTAATGCCTTATGGATAGCTTCTTGAACACATCTTGATGAAATCCAGCTTAGGTTGTATTTGTTTTTCTTGGAGTTATTACAACATATTTTATAACAAAAAGGGCACGGTGTCACAGCAGGATATTGCGACTTTCACATGTACATTTAATAGGACTCTTAATGGAAAGTGGTGGTTCAGTATACCAGGAAACTACAGATAATGTAGACTAAACTTTATATTAGTAGCTCATCTGGTTTCTGCCACCCCCACAAAGTACAGAGGTTAGTTTGGTCTAGGTTTACAAGGAATAAGCCGCCCCCAGTATGAAATTTAAAATGCAGACAACTTAAATGTGTAGAAAAGGCACTTGAGCCAGAAAGTATGATAGTGCTAAGAGATCATTGGATAAATTATTTGGAAAGGATTCAGTGTTGGCATTTTAACATTTTCCCTTCAGAAATGGAAATTGTTCTTTTCATTATCTTGCATCTGCACTAGAGTAATCATTGTGGACGTGCTTGCTTGACGTGTCAAGTTTTCTTCCCAGTTTGGAAACATTATGCCTGCATTGCCTGATAAGCATTCTGTGCTCAGTTGACTCATGCAAATAGATACTTGAAAAAATATATATTCGTCAGACATATGTAGACACAAATTTTCATTTATGTAAATGCATGCCATGTTAAAACAGAAGAAATTTCCTAAACAAAGTTGTGCATGTGGGAGTATTCTTAAAGGTTTAAGGTCTCAGCTGTATGATTGTTTTTTCCACCAGCAGTTTCAGTATTGAGGGGGCACTTTATGCCGAAAATTGAAATACTAGATTGTGTTTGTCTTGTAACCTGACAAGTATTTATTTTGGGAAATCTGTTAATATCTACCTTTTTCACTCATTGTAGATGCCATTTTTTTCTAAAATGTTCTTTTTAGCTCAAAGCCCCTTTAATGTAAGAAAAAACTTGTTCTGTGGAGAATTTCTTTACACAGTGTCCTCAGAAGTTATGGTTTGTAGAGTGATCATAAAGATTCCTGCTGAGTTAGTAACAGAGTTGTCGGCTACAAGGTGGCAGTTTTGTAGACCAGACTTGTGTGTGGTGGTTTACAATGTCAGGAAAGGCACGCATCATGTAGTTTTTTTTTTTTGTTTACTTATTGTAATGGCGGTTTCATTTAATGTTTGTATCGAGGAAAGTGTAACTAGTTGCAAGTGACCACTTTCCAGGACATCAGTGGGTATATTGGATGGTCAATCTCACAGTATGGAAGAAAGGGCTGCAGGGTTCAAACCCAAATATATTAAAAGATCACTACTTTATTACAGAGAAAATGAGGGTGGCAGTATATCTTGGAAAATGGAGTGAAAGGGGTTATGAGGATGTACGATCCCTTGCAGAAATTTAAAAAGGTTGTAGCCCTGTGCTGCAAGTTTCCTGTCCAGATTTATAGTGCCTTTTACTCTGGTATTCATTGTACATTTGTGTGTCTCTATGGATCCAGGATTTAATTTTACAATACAGATATGCCTTTTATGACACCAGTTGTCCTCTGACCCACTGTAGACTGAGAAATACTGTGTTCTGACATTTTTGTATGCTGGCATTTGCTGTTCTGTGTGGAGTATCACTGGCGCATATTGTAGTGCTGTGGCAGTACAGTATTTTAACTGTTGGAAGTCTAGTTCCAACAGAGCCTGTGTCCACTCTGATCATCCTCCCTCTTATTGAATCGCTGTGCTTAGCATGTTATCAGTTACATTTTTTTTCCTTTGAAGTCCAGATTGTGTGTAGATCTTCCAAGATGCAACAGATTGTAGAGGGGGATCTCTGTTATATTTTATAGCATTAGGGCACTTGGCTTTCAGCTTAAACACTTGCATGCTACACATGAAGTAAAAGGAAACCCTATACATCATCCATTAAAAAGCTTCTGTGGACAGAAATGTCATTTTCGTTGTTGTCCTGGGCTCTATTAATAGTCTTGGAATTGGGTATGCATTTTCAACTGGAGATTAAATATTGGAAATGGTGAGCTGAAAAACCTAAGGTAGGGGGAAAAATCTTGCCCCCCCCCCCACCACCACACACTCACCGAAATTATATTGTGTGTGTTGAATGAAATGTATATAAAATCTCACACACTTCGTATAGGTCTGCTTCTAAATCCCAAACCCCACAAGACCGAACATTATTTTCACAAGACGAAAATAATAAATGTTTGAAATCCTGAATGGTCAGTTTTTCACAGGGCAAGTAAACATTTGCTCAGAACTTCATGGAACTGCACCAGACTAGGTAAAACCCACCTAGGTGTGGGGCTATGCTCCCCACACCCCTCAACTATATATACCAACTCTGGGATCGCACTACAGTGGGGAAAAGGGCACATTTTCCCCACGTTGGGCAAGTGTTTATTTGCCCTGTGAAAAAGGCCGTTCAGGATTTCAACATTTCGTTATTTTCATCTTACGAAAATAACGTTTGATCTTGTAGGATTTCAGGATTTAAAAGTAGACACATATATACGCATACATATATATAAAATAAATGTATGTGCATCACCTGCTTACACAATATAGTACATTGCAGAGAAGCTCACCATAACCTTAAACTCTTTCACTTTTAAGCCACTCTACCACCAGTTCAGCAAAACACTTTTTTTCATTTTGTCCGAATATAGTTAAGTGAATGTTCCTTCACATTTCATTAATTTTTCACTTTAATGGCACTGACAAGTGTATACAACTCTGCAGTGTTTTATTAAGAGTAGTTTCTTAGCTTTCAACTATGTTTCTGTAATATACACAAGCCCTAGCTAGCCAACTACCTCCTAGCTCCCCTGGTCCTGAAAGTAGCACCCCTAGAAACCTACTCTCATTCAGCTTCCAACCAGCTGCCACTTCACTTATCCGTACCTTGATCAAAAAATTAAAACCCACTACACTTTCTGCTGATCAACTCCCTGCCGAGTACCTACAAAAATCATCTGATGTTGTTGCTTACCCCGTCTCAATACTAATCAATCGAACCATAGTAGAAGCTAAAATTCCCACCATCTGGAAAATACCCTATGTAATGCCACTTTACAAGAGGCAGCTCTACTGAATTCTCCAATTATAGGCCAATATCTATACTCTCTCCACTTGCAAAGATTATGGAAAAATATATTCATAGACAACTCATGCACCACCTAATCCAGAATCACCTTATGGCAGACGCGCAGCATGGCTTTCGTCCTCATCACAGCACTACTTCAGCCCTCCTAGCCTTTACCAACACCATAAACCATAATCGTAACAATAATTATATATCCTCAGCCCTCTTCTTGGATCTTTCCAAGGCATTCAATATGGTTTATCACCAGCTTCCACACCCTGCAAACATTCTGCCTAGATACTAGAGCCCTTCAGTGGTTTCAATCCTACCTGAATGGTCAACAGCAAGCTGTCCTCTGGCAGAACAAACTCTCTAACCTTCTACCTAGCACCCCTTGGAGTACCACAAGGCTCTATACTAGGGCCCTTGCTGTTCTCCATCTTCATTAACTACCTTTATACTGTCATCCCAAAAGTCAGCTGTATCCAATATGCTGATGACTCTACTCTAATTTGCTCGGCCACATACAGTAGAAAACTGGCTTTCTGAACGTAGTCTGATCCTAAATCCCAAAAAAACTAAAATGTTATTTTCACTAACATAGGTCTACTGCTTTCACCTTTACCATAAATTCAAATGATGGCACAGTAATCCCCCCTGACCCCTCTACAAAACTATTGTCATCATAGACCATAATCTAAAATTTGACGTACATGTTAACCAAACTATCAAAACCATCAATAAAAAATGGTCACTTTACAGAATAGCCTTCCTAACCCCTCCAGCTAAAATTGCCATAGCTCGCTCACACCTTCTTTCACCCCTTCTGTATGCATCCCCTCTACTCGGATTTAAACAAGACTGTCCTTAAACTCTCAGTTTGCTACAACCACATTGCCAGGTTTGCCACTGGGCTGCCTTTTAGGACACATCATTGCATCAATGTAAATCAGCTTGGGTGGCTTGAACTACCCAGCCTAATCCAGTATAACCAACTGATTATGGCCTATAAGATCCTCTATAATCCGGACAATACTCCTGCACTTAAATATTATCACCTCCTATAACAATCCTAGACCGCTTCGATCCTCTTAACAAACTACTAATTCAGATTAGCAAAATTAATAACACAGCCGGTGACTCTCTCTTTGCAAACTCTAAGTAGATCCTGGAACTCTCTGCCAGCTGATATTGCCTTACTTTCCACCTTAGGTCAATTTAAAACTAGACTCAAACAGCATTTGTCTCTTAACTGGCTATGTCAATGTATCAAGCCTGGCTAACTCTCTCTAGAATGTGTAAAAATCTGTTAACCAGTTTACTGTGTAATTTAATTTAATCCTGACTTGTGCTCAGGATTAACTCCAACATGTGGAACTTGTTTAACTTGCTTACTTATGTAACCTCTGTAAATAGTCTGTTTGTAATATGTAATGCTGTATGCTTTCCCTTGGAGCTTTTCTCCCCGGGCCTCCGCTGAAAATGGGCATGCATCCAGTCGGACTATCCCGGTCAACAAAAATGTAAAATAAATAAATATAGGCATTCACAGTCCTGCCTCCAGTGTGAAGATATCTTTTCCTTCTGTCATCCCTTTATTTTACAGCTTAAACAGTCATGCAGACAGATTCTAGGAAATTTTCCTTGCAATAGGAAACAGTTCTGTACAAGTGTTTAGGTCTTCACGTACTCTTCCCACAAGGCAGTGACGTACAGTTCATAGATTTTAATGCATTTATGTGATAGTCACTGAAACTGCTTCCAGTAATTACAGCGGTGAACTTGTCACTCAGGTGGCGTCTAAGAGCAAAAAGGCAATATTTCCCCACCCAGTGAAGCACAGCTAACAGAATGATAAGTATGACTTCTGGTTAACCATTGGTTTTCAGCTTTGTAGACCTAGGGGTATGGCTACTTTTCTAATGGCCGGCTTGGTCCAGATGTTTAAAACTGCAAGTGAAGATTGTATTCAGGTTCTGTCACACTGTAATTGACCATAATTTTGCCATTCCTGTTCTCACATAAATGGAATTTTGAGGATGCTTTCTTCCTTATTGATCTTAATCCACCTAAACAGACTTGATTCTACAGGTAACATATGCAATTGTTTGAAAAACTCATTCTAACAATTTCCTTGGTGGTCTTGCATTATGTGGCTAGGCCATTTTTTTTGTGACAGAGATGAGGTTGTATGCAGACATATCCATGTGTTCCTGTCCACCCCGTTTCAATCAGAAACCTTCACCACTGTATACCAGAGTAATTAGTGTATGGACTTTCTACATTTACTGTTTCCATTCCTTTAACCGGGCAAGTTCACTACTTTGTTTTCTTTTCAATCCTTTTATGGGTTACATAAATATTTTATTGGTGTATAGCATAGTATAAATTTTAAGTTTTCTCCCATGCTGTATAATAAAAAGCATGTAATACACATGTGCATAACAGTATAACTGTGTACTGTGAAGAAGCTTCTTGTAGCTGGAAATACACTGACACAAAGTGGAATGTTTTAGTTAAAATTGCCTGATTTTACAACTGAAGCATAAAAAAATATGTTGAACTCAAATTGTAGGACACAGCTGAAGCTAGTTACACTTTAAATTTTGTTGCCTCAACTCCAACATTTATGATAAGCTGCTGTTGAAGTTTCCATTTTGACCACTTTCAGTTATTAAAAAACGTAAAATGCATTATTGTGCATTTAGTTTTTAATTCATTACCAGTAGATATGATATCTTGCTTAGAGTGGTAACAAATGATGCAAGTTTTTAAAATTATACTGGATGTTCAAACAAACCAAGTTTAACACTTGCAAGCCTATGAGGGTAATCTAGTCTACAATTTAGTTATGTCATCCACCTGGCACACATTTACTTTATATATATATATATATATATATATATATATATATATATATATATATACATACTTTGTATTTACCATTTATTTTGGACTCCTGCAGAATGGCTGACTGTAGCTGAGCAGTTCATAAAATTTGCATATTCTGCTGTTTAGCATTTTGGCATAGTGAGTTATGGGCATTATGTTTCAAAAAACTGTGGACATAGACTGTGCACAAACTGGCTACTAATAAGCAAGTCAATGTGAAGACACTCCCAACCTTAAACTTTGCTGTCTTCTTTCCTTCACTTTACAGGTAATTTGATGTATTACTTCCCCCTCAGAGGCCTTCACTGATAGATTTCCACTGAATGCCTCTGATTTTGCTGGTTTCTTTGCATTCCACCTGGTTTACACCCCTTGTGCTATCCCCCTCCCCCAATATTAACTCTATATTAGAATCCTGCTGAGCATGGAGCCATCTTTAAATTACTAGTCTCCCACCAGGATGCATGTGCTCTTATGCAATTAAATTCTCCTTGCTGGTAAGCCATTAGACCTCAGGAATTTGTTTAAAGTGTTCAGATATGTAAAGTAACACTTTTTGCTGCCCATTACTCTTGTCTTGGTGGGCTCTGCCCTGCGCTCTTCGCCCTCGCTAACGCTTGGGCACTCTCCGCTCCCCTGCCTCCATTTCCCTCCTGCCCCACTACCTCTACATTTATAGTAATCACAGCCAAACCCACAGCTCAACCTCACATCACCTCCACCAATCACAGCTCAAGTAGGATCACATTACACCACACCAACTTGCTCCACCACAAAATACTCCCAACCACTTTCATTCCCAATACATCACCCCACACTACTTACTCATCCACATATAGTGCAACCCTATAATTCCTGTAGAGACCACCTCCTAGAACCAACCTAAACTTTATAACATGACTGTCACACAACTAAGTCTAGTCTGTCTTAAAATTCTTTAACTCCACAAGTTATCAGTCTAGCAATATCCCTAAACTTAGTTGCACAACACTATATTATGCACTCTTATATACATACACTGCACATTATATCTGCCCACAATTGTTCAAGAACTACATAAGACCAATTCAGAACTAAACACATATGCTTTCATTCCTACTCCAAAAAAAAAAAAAAAAAAAAACAATACTTTCTCACACTCATCACCAAACTCCCAACATCTGTATCACCAGGCTCACCGTAAATGGGGAAATCCACCCCAACCCAGGCCCATATCCATCCTGTCCAACACAAATGGCAGAACATAACATTCCCACTATCTTCATCCCTGGGCAAATCAGCAGCTCAAAACCAGCCATCTTTTAATGCTAAATATTAATATTAAAGTATCAAAAATAAAATACCTGAACTCCAGGCCACAATAGCACACTACTCCCCAGCCATAGTTTCTTTAACAGAAACCTGGCTAAATAAAAATCATAGCTAACTCAGAAATTCTCCCTACTGGCTACAGTATTAGACAAGACAGACCACTTTGTAAAGGGGGTGGAACTGCCTTACTGTAAAAGTCCAAATTAACTGTACATTAATTACCAAACTCCTACCCCTCCCCAATAATTGGGGCATACTTATCTCACAACTTCAACTTCACCCTAAAAAGGTCATCACCATAATTGTGATCTGTATTCCACCTGGTAAAACACCTGCTAGCCTTTAAGACTTCTTATCCTGAACTGCGGTAGCATTGTCGCCTCACAGTAAGACCTTGTCCTGTTCGATTCCCAGCTAGAGTGTATTCTGTGTGGAGACATGTGTGAATGGGTGTACCTTCGTTGAAGGTTGTGCGTCAGGGCTGGAAATTCGGCACGTAAAAATCTACTGCCAATCATTAGCGGACCAGAGTTCTGCTGTGGCGACCCCTTAACTGGGAGAAGCCGAAGGACCCAACATCCTGGTGTTCTTCCACATACTCAGAAATCCTTATTCGGGGGGGATTTCAACCTAGATTGGTTCACCTGTATATCAGAACCACCAAGTAATCTAATAAATCGCCATGGCTGCCACCAGCTAGTCCAACTAGATGTGATAAAAAAAAAATCTAAAAGGAAATCCATCCTTGACTGGGTCCTAACAACCCCACATTGTACCTCCACACAGGCAGTCTCCCAGACACCTTAAGTGACCACAACATAATATACCTTGTATGTACTAGAACAAGCATATGCATAACCACTAACTATAAATCCACTAGAAACACAAAAAAAATTTCTCCTGAGGTTTTAAATACTTTACTCTGTAGCTGTGACTGGACCCCCCTAAAAACCCTCCCACTTGACCAGGCTGTAGCATATTTCAACAAAACATTTCTACAACACCTAGACAGTGTCACTCCATTGTGCAAAATCAAGGTTAGAACCTCTACAAACCCCTGGCTCAGTAAAGAAACCAAACAAATCCTTAAGTCCAGAGTCGCTGTGGCTTTACTATCAAAACAACAAATAAGCACAAAGCCTAACTAAGTACCAAGGACTGTACAACCCTGCAAAAAAAATGCATTAGGCTGGACAAAAAAAATCCTAGTACATGACATTACAAACTAAATACCAACACAACCCCCAAACATTTTGGAAAAATGTAAACCAGATACTGAACCCCATCCAAAAGGCTACCCCCAAACCAACCACTCCTGACAAAGTTCCCATTGAAACACAATTCAACTCCCACTTTGTGAACTCAATTCTATCATTAGTGTCACAGGACAGTTCCTACCTCACTATCCCCCCAATACAAATAATACTAATACAAGCTTTACCCTCAAAATAGTTTCCACCACTTCAATCAAAAGCATGCACTCCAAACCTCCTCAACAGCATCCGACCTACTCCCCAGCTATTTCTTGAAACTCTCAGCAGATGCTGTTCCTATCCTAATCTCCACTCATAAACGGATCAATTGTTGAAAACTATGTGCCCAAACTCTGGAAGATATCCTATGTTACACCCATACATAAAGGCGGGACCTCCACTGAACTTTAACTACAGACCCATTGCTTTACTCTTCCCCCTGGCCAAAATCCTAGAAAAATGCATCCATACGCAGGTGTTAAAATATCTCCTAGACAGCAACATCCTGTCATCTACTCAGCATGGTTTCAGACCTGCCCATAGTACCACTACTGCTTCACAGACACAGTAAACAGTCTCAAAATCGAAGGCCTGCAGGTGTCAACTCTTTTTCTTGATATGTCCAAAGCATTGCACCAAATCCTGCTAAACAAACTAAATATCAACTATTGAATTCCACTCTTACCTGGTTCCAAAGCTACTTAACTGACAGGTACCAAGCTGTGAAATGGGAAAAATTCTCTCTCTCCTCAGCTGCCTATAACTATAGGAGTCCCACAGGGTTCTAGCTTAGGACCACTACTATTCACAATCTGCACAAATGACCTCCACATAGCATGCATCTATCATTCAGTATGCAGATGATACTACCTTAATCTGTGTTGCACAAAACATTCCCATCCTTCTGCAAACAACTCAGCTAGCATTCTCTGACATTGAAAACTACCTTACCAAAGCCCAACTTATCCTCAATCCAAAGAAAACAGCTTATGGTTATAACCACTTCTAACAAAAACACTGGACAGTCAATTCACTATCTGCTCCACAAATGCTACTCCAAAGGCACAGGCTATGCTATTGGGAATAACCATAGACTCTCACTAAAATTTGACATCTCAACTTAACTATTAAATAAGTACATGCCAAACTGAGATCACACTACCATTTCAAACCGACAACACAAGATCAGCCATTGCTCGCTCCCAACTTCTATCCACCCTACTCTATGCATCTCCCATTCTGACTAATCTCAAAATTGAACTAAGCAAAATGGAAGCCTGCTATAACAGAATTGCCCGCTTTGCTGCAAATTGCTCATATAGAACTCATCACTGTACTGCTTTGAGACAGCTCCACTAGCTTGAACTGCCCAACCTACAGTCAGCTATGCCTTTCATTCTATTACCTCCCCAATAAGTGTCCTGCCCTCAAAAACTTGGTACATCACTCAGCCAAAACGCCTCTTAGATCATCAAGCAAACTACTACTAGAAGTCACCAACAGCTACAATAGCTTTGGAGACCCACTATATAGAAGTTCAGTGGCTAAAAAAATGGAACACTCTCCCCACTAGCATACAAAACACATTGTCCAAAGCCACCTTTAAAAACCTCATTAGACAACATCTCAGGCAAAGTTGGCAGTGCCATGATTGCTCCCCAGGCTAGTGAAAGCGGATAAGGTACACATACCAAACCTAGAGTACTTGATAATAGTTTTCACTCTTACAAACACTGGCTAATCTGCAATGTATGTACAGTGCCTGTATATATTCTACCTATGTTCCAAATTTCAGCTGTACACCACAAATCTATTAATTACCTTTATTTTTAAATTAATATTTTCTTGTTTGCTCTCCACTGTAACTGTTGATGTGCTGTATACCACTAAAAACATAGGTAAAGGCTTGAATGAAAGAGCCTCTATCAAGCCAATTCTTAGAGCCAGATGCCTGATCATGAAATAACTACCATAACATATTGGATATTACAGGACTTTTTAACTATTTGATCTGGAATAAGCATTAACTGAATGAGTGGGAATAACATCAAATGAAATGCAAAAATGTTTACATTTTTAAGTACTATGCATACTGAAATAATTGGTTGGAGAATGACATTTATATATATGGCAGTAAGCATTAATATAGATAGATTTGATATGACATACTAGAAAGCACCCTCATCCATTCTTCTTAAGCAGGTTCTTTGCATATATAGTGATGATTGATATAGTCAGATGTTCATCGTGTTACACTGCTGCAGTCATTACACTTGGGTTATCCTGCCATCAGGTGGTTCCCCAGTCGGCCTGAGTTCCAAAGTCTTGGTCCGGTGTTGGTTGCTGTCGCTTCCTCCCTGACGTCAGCGCCACAGGGGTATATAAGTTGCAGCCGGCGCCATTTTCTTCAGTCTTTCTTGCCGCACTGTGCCCGAAGCAAAAGCAGTTCTCAAGTGCCAGTTGGCAGTCTCCTGAGAGATTTTTATTCTGAATCCAGAACCGAAGTCTTCTACAAAGCTAAGTACCCCGTTGGGGAAACTTTTTCTTGCCTCAGACCGATGTCAGTAAAAGTTAGTAACTGTATTTCTTGTGGGAAGCAAATACCTCATAAGGATTTCCATTCCTATTGTATCCCATGCCTAGGCCCAGACCACGACATCACTGGTTGTCGGTTTTGTGCTAGGTTTAACAAGCGCACTATTAAACATCGGTTTGATTTTGCCCGACATTATTTTGGTGGAAAATTCAATTATACCATGCTGTCGGAACTTCCAACTGGAATACACAAAAAGCGCAAAGACAAGGATAGGCATCCGAGGCCTAAAACTGACGACAAAGCCTCTTCTAGGCCAGTCGCCAGTTCTCCAGTTTTCAGCGAGGCGCCTTCGCAGCCCCTGACAACCACTTCTGTAGAACCACAGGCCGCCTCTGACTCCCATGTAGAGATGGCTGGGCCTTCGGACACACAAGTTATTCAGCCTACCGAGACTAACCTTTTCAGAGGGGTCCTGAGTAGCTGAGCAACCCACAGCTTCAGACCTACTCAGTTAAGCATTAAACCCTCAGCCAAGTCTAAGCCTCCTTTAAAAGCAAAGAAACAAATACAGCATTCTCCAGTACAGGCCTCCATGCCTAAGAAACAAATGCTCAAAATGGCCGAAGACCTAATCACTCTGATCAGGGGGTCCCATCCCCCTCCTGTTAAAAGGCCTAGACAGGATGCAGACTATCCGACCAGGTGTCCATCTCTTCTGATTCATCAGACCTAGGATACTCTTTACCCCCTTATGAGGATTCTGATGCTGAGGAATCAATTCCATCAGCCTCACCGCCTGAGGACTACTCCTTTGGGGAAACTCTACATACCATGATGGAGCATTTCTACTGAGAAGGCCAGGATTACTCAGAATCCAAGAAAAGGCTCAGACTTTTATTACCTCAACACAGACCCCTTGCTATTCCGCCAGTGTTAGATATTGTGGATGATGTGTATACTGAATCCAGCTTAAATCCTGATTCCTTACCTCCAGCCCCTGTTAAACCTGACAGATACTAGAGAGTCCCTGACTCACATAAACTTCTGTATAAAAGCACTGTAGCTGACCCTGAAACTATTTCTCAGGGACCCAAAGGAGTTAAGGCCTTATCAGCCAAGAATCCAGTTCCCTCTGACAGAGATTCCAGAGCATTAGACAGATGGGGAAAGAAAGTATATACGTCTGCAACTTTAGCAACGAGAACCTTAAATTGCCAGTTTCACATGCTGAAATATCAGCATTTTTACTCTCAGTTAAAACAGAAAATTCTTCCAGAATCAGATCCTCCTAATTTTAAAGAAATGCAGGATTTATTGCATGCAGCTGAACAAGTGGGAAAGCATACTTTGCAATGTAGTTTTGATTCTCTAGAGGCCTCCTGCAGAGCAGCAGTTACAGGCTCTGTCAGAAGACATGCTTGGTTAAAAGCATTAGACAGATGGGGAAAGAAAGTATATACGTCTGCAACTTTAGCAATGAGAGCCTTCAGCAATTGAATTCTACTTGCTGTTAAGCCATTAGACCTCAGGAATTTGTTTAAAGTGTTCAGATATGTAAAGTAACACTTTTTGCTGCCCATTACTCTTGTCTTGGTGGGCTCTGCCCTGCTCCATTCGCCCTCGCTAACGCTTGGGCACTCCCCTGCCTCCAATTCCCTCCTGCCCCACTACCTCTACATTTATAGTAATCACAGCCCAACCTCACATCACCTCCACCAATCACAGCTCCTCAAGTCAGATCACATTACACCACACCAACTTGCTCCACCACAAAATACTCCCAACCACTTTCATTCCCAATAGGCATTATTTACATCACCCCACACTACTTACTTGTCCACATATAGTGCAACCCTATAATTCCTATAGAGACCTCCTCCTAGAACCAACCTAAACTTTATAACATGACTGTCACACAACTAAGTCTAGTCTGTCTTAAAATTCTTTAACTCCACAAGTTATCACTCTAGCAATATCCCTAAACTTAGTTGCACAATACTATATTATGCACTCTCATATACATACACTGCACATTATATCTGCCCACAATTGTTCAAGAACTACATAACAGACCAATTCAGAACTAAACACATATGCTTTCATTCCTACTCCAAAAAAAAAAAAAAAAAAACACTTTCTCACACTCATCACCAAACTCCCAATATCTGTATTACCAGGCTCACCATAAATGGGAAAATCCACCCCAACTCAGGCCCATATTCATCCTGTCCAACACAAACTGTTCCAACGCAAATGGCAGAACATAACATTCCCACTGACTTCATCCCTGGGCAAATCAACAACAGCAGCTCAAAACCAGCCATCTTTTAATGCTAAATATTAATATTAGAAGTATCAAAAATAAAATACCTGAACTCCAGGCCACAATAGCACACTACTCCCAGCCATAGTTGCTTCAACAGAAACCTGGCTAAATAAAAATCATAGCTAACTCAGAAATTCTCCCTACCGGCTACAATATTAGACAAGACAGACCACTTCATAAAGGGGGAGGAACTGCCTTATTGTACAAGTCCAAATTAACTGTACATTAATTACCAAACTCCTACCCCTCCCCAATAATTGGGACATACTTATCTCACAGCTTCAACTTCACCCTAAAAAGTTCATCACCATAATTGTGATCTGTATTCCACCTGGTAATACACCTGCTAGCCTTTAAGACTTCTTATCCTGAACTGCGGTAGCATTGTCACCTCACAGTAAGACCTTGTCCTGTTCGATTCCCAGCTAGAGTGTATTCTGTGTGGAGACATGTGTGAATGGGCATACCTTCGTTGAAGGTTGTGCGTCAGGGCTGGCAACTCGGCACGTAAAAATCTACTGCCAATCATTAGCAGACCAGAGTTCTGCTGTGGCGACCCCTTAACCGGGAGAAGCCAAGACGCAACATCCTGGTGTTCTTCCACATATTCATAAGAAATCCTTATTCGGGGGGATTTCAACCTAGATTGGTTCACCTGTATATCAGAACCGCCAAGTAATCTAATAAACCTCCATGGCTACCACCAGCTAGTCTAACTAGATGTGATAAAAAAAAATCTAAAAGGAAATCCATCCTTGACTGGGTCCTAACAACCCCACATTGTACCTCCACACAGGCAGTCTCCCAGACACCTTAAGTGACCATAACATAATATACCTTGTATGTAGTAGAACAAGCATATGCATAACCACTAACTATAAATCCACTAGAAATGCAAGAAAATTCTCTCCTGAGGTTTTCAATACTTTACTCTGTAGCTGTGACTGGACCCCCCTAAAAACCCTCCCACATGACCAGGCTGTAGCATATTTCAACAAAACATTTATACAACACCTAGACAGTGTCACTCCATTGTGCAAAATCAAGGTTAGAACCTCTACAAACCCCTGGCTCAGTAAAGAAACCAAACAAATCCTTAAGTCCAGTGACGCTGCCTGGCTTTACTATCAAAACAACAAAGAAGCACAAAGCCTAACTAAGTACCAAAGACTGCACAATCGTGCAAAAAAATGCATTAGGCTGGACAAAAAAAATCCTAGTACATGACATTACAAACTAAATACCAACACAACCCCCAAACATTTTGGAAAAATGTAAACCAGCTACTAAACCCCATCCAAAAGGCTACCCCCAAACCAACCACTCCTGACAAAGTTCCCGTCGAAACACAATGCAACTCCCACTTTGTGAACTCAATTCTATCCTTAGTGTCACAGGACAGTTTCTACCTCACTTATCCCCCCAACACAAATAATACTAATACAAGCTTTACCCTCAGAATAGTTTCCACCACTTCAATCAAAAGCATGCACTCCAAACTAAAAACCTCAACAGCATCTGATCTACTCCCCAGCTATTTCTTGAAACTCTCAGCAGATGCTGTTGCTATCCTAATCTCCACTCATAAACGGATCAGTTGTTGAAAACTATGTGCCCAAACTCTGGAAGATATCCTATGTTGCACCCATACATAAAGGCGAGACCTCCACTGAACTTTAACTACAGAACCATTGCTTTACTCTCCCCACTGGCCAAAATCCTAGAAAAATGCATCCATGGTGCTAAAATATCTCCTAGACAGCAACATCCTGTCATCTACTCAGCATGGTTTCAGACCTGCCCATAGTACCACTACTGCTTCACAGACACAGTAAACAGTCTCAAAATCGAAGGCCTGCAGGTGTCAACTCTTTTTCTTGATATGTCCAAAGCATCGCACCAAATCCTGCTAAACAAACTAAATATCACCTATTGAATTCCACTCTGGTTCCAAAGCCACTTAACTGACAGGTACCAAGCTGTGAAATGGGAAAATTCTCTCTTTCCTCAGCTGCCTATAACTATAGGAGTCCCACAGGGTTCTATCTTAGGACCACTACTATTCACAATCTGCACAAATGACCTCCACATAGAATGCAGCTATCATTCAGTATGCAGATGATACTACCTTAATCTGTGTTGCACAAAACATTCCCACCCTCCTGCAAACAACTCCGCTAGCATTCTCTGACATTGAAAACTACCTTACCAAAGCCCAACTTATCCTCAATCCAAAGAAAACAGCCTATGATTATAACCACTTCTAACAAAAACACTGAACAGTCAATTCACTATCTACTCCACAAATGCTACTCCAAAGGCACAAGCTAAGCTTTTGGGAATAACTGTAGACTCCCACTAAAATTTGACATCTCAACTTAACTATTAAATAAGTACGTGCCAAACTGGGATCACTCTACCATTTCAAACCAACAACACAAGATCAGCCATTGCTCGCTCCTAACTTCTATCCACCCTACTCTATGCATCTCCCATTCTGACTAATCTCAACAAAATTGAACTAAGCAAAATGGAAGCCTGCTATAACAGAATTGCCCGCTTTGCTGCAAATTGCTCATATAGAACTCATCACTACTGCTTTGAGACAGCTCCACTAGCTTGAACTGCCCAACCTCCTAACCTACAATCAGCTATGCCTGTCATTCTATCTATTACCTCCCCAATAAGTGTCCTGCCCTCAAAAACTTGGTACAACATCACTCAGCCAAAAGGCCTCTTAGATCATCAAGCAAACTACTACTAGAAGTCACCAACAGCTACAATAGCTTTGGAGACCCACTATATAGTAGTTCAGTGGCTAAAAAAATGGAACTCTCTCTCCCCACTAGCATACAAAACACATTGTCCAAAGCCACCTTTAAAAACCTCATTAGACAACATCTCAGGCAAAGTTGGCAGTGCCATGATTGCTTCCCAGGCTAGTGAAAGCGGATAAGGTACACATACCAAACCTAGAGTACTTGATAGTAGTTTTCACTCTTACAATCACTGGCTAATCTACTATGTATGTACAGTGCCTGTGTACTATGTATATATTCTACCTATGTTCCAAATTTCAGCTGTACACCACAAATCTATTAATTACCTTTATTTTTAAATTAATATTTTCTTGTTTGCTCTCTCCACTGTAACTGTTGATGTGCTGTATACCACTAAAAACATAGGTAAAGGCTTGAATGAAAGAGCCTCTATCAAGCCAATTCTTAGAGCCAGACACCTAATCATGAAATAACTACCAATAACATATTAGATATTACAGGACTTTTGAACTAAGTATTTGATCTGGAATAAGCATTAACTGAATGAGTGGGAATAACATCAAATGAACTGCAAAAATGTATACATTCTTAAGTACTATGCATACTGAAATAATAATTGGTTGGAGAATGACATTTCTCTATATATGGCAGTAAGCATTAATATAGATTTGATATGACATACTAGAAAGCACCCTCATCCATTCTTAAGCAGGTTCTTTGCATATATAGTGATGATTGATTGGTATAGTCAGATGTTCATCGTGTTACACTGCTGCAGTCATTACACTTGGGTTATCCTGCCGTCAGGCGGTTTCCCCAATCGGCCTGAGTTCCAAAGTCTTGGTCCAGCGTCAGTTGCTGTCGCCGCCTCCCTGACGTCAGTGCGACAGGAATATATAAGATGCAGCCGACGCCATTTTCTTCAGTCTTTCTTGCCGCGCGGTGCCTGAAGCAAAAACAGTTCTCAAGTGACGGTTGGCCATCTCCTGAGATTTTCATTCCGAATCCAGAACCGAAGTCTTCTACAAAGCTAAGTACCCCGTTGGGGAAACTTTTTCTTGCCTCAGACCAATGTCAGTAAAAGTTAATAACTGTACTTATTGTGGGAAGCAAATACCTCATAAGGATTTCCATTCCTATTGTATCCCATGCCTAGGCCCAGACCATGACATCACTGGTTGTCGGTTTTGTGTTAGGTTTAACAAGCGCACTATTAAACATTGGTTTGATTTTGCCCGACATTATTTTGGTGGAAAATTCAATTATACCATGCCGTCGGCACCTCCGACCACCAGAATACACAAAAAGCGCAGACAAGGATAGGCATCTGAGGCCTAAAACTGATGACGAAGCCTCGTCTAGGCCAGTCGCCGGTTCTCCGGTTTTCGGCGAGGCACCTTCGCAGCCCCTGACGACTGCTTCTGTAGAACCACAGGCCGCCTCTGTCTCCCATGTGGAGATGGCTGGGCCTTCGGACGCACAAGTTATTCAGCCTACTGAGACTAACCTTTCAGAGGGATCCAGAGTAGCTGAGCAACCCACAGCTTCAGACGGTGTCTTCAGACCTACTCAGTTAAGCATTAAACCCTCAGCTAAGTCTAAGCCTCCTTTAAAATCAAAGAAACAAATACAGCATTCTCCAGTACAGGCCTCCATGCCTAAGAAACAAATGCTCAAAATGGCCGAAGACATAATCATTCTGATCAGGGGGTCCCATCCCCCTCCTGATAAAAGGCCTAGACAGGATGCAGACTATGACTCATCCGACCAGGTGTCCATCTCTTCTGATTCATCCTCAGACCTAGGATACTCTTTACCCCCCTTATGAGGATTCTGATGCTGAGGAATCAATTCCATCAGCCTCACCGCCTGAGGACTACTCCTTTGGGGAAACCCTACATACCATGAGGGAGCATTTCCACTGGGAAGGCCAGGATTACTCAGAATCCAAGAAAAGGCTCATAGACTTCCTTTTATTACTTCAACTTTATTACCTCAACACAGACCCCTTACTATTCCGCCAGTTAGATATTGTGAATGATGTGTATACTGAATCCAGCTTAAATCCTGATTCCTTACCTCCAGCCCCTGTTAAACCTGACAGATACTAGAGAGTCCCTGACTCACACACATTTTTGTATAAAAGCCCTGTAGCTGACCATGAAACTATTTCTCAGGGACCCAAAGGAGTTAAGGCCTTATCAGCCAAGAATCCAGTTCCCTCTGACAGAGATTCCAGAGAATTAGACAGATGGGGAAAGAAAGTATATACGTCTGCAACTTTAGCAATGAGAGCCTTAAATTGCCAGTTTCACATGCTAAAATAGCAATTTTTACTGTCTAAGTTAAAACAGAAAATGCTTCCAGAATCAGATCCTCCTAATTTTAAGGAAATGCAGGATTTATTGCATGCAGCTGAACAAGTGGGAAAGCATACTTTGCAATGTAGTTTTGATTCTCTAGAGGCCTCCTGCAGAGCAGCAGTTACAGGCTCTGTCATTAGAAGACATGCTTGGTTAAAAGAACATACATTACCAGATCATGTTAAAGCAAAATTATTGGATGCACCTTTGCAGCAGGATGTGTTATTTGGAGTTAAGGCAGAAGAGGTATTAAAGAAAATGGAGGATAAGGCAAAATCTATGTAAACGGTGAAGGATTTCCTACAGGTTCAGCCTCCTAGATTTAGCAGAAATTGGCCAACTAAGAATTGGTCCTTTCCAATTACAGACAGACAGACCTCAAAGGGGGAGATACAGACATCCAAGAGGTACAGGTCAAACACAAGGTCCTTATAAGCTTCAACAATGGGTTGCATCAGGCCAGAAAGAAGGGGAAGACCGGCCCCAACCATATAAAAAGCAGCTTCAATGACTTCCCACTACAGCTGCCAAGCAAATCCCTCTTGGCAGCCTCCTTGGGAGGAAAACTGGCACTCTTCTACCGCAATTGGCAAATGATCACCAAAGACAAATGGGTC
This sequence comes from Protopterus annectens, assembly GCF_019279795.1. Lineage (NCBI taxonomy): Eukaryota > Metazoa > Chordata > Ceratodontiformes > Protopteridae > Protopterus > Protopterus annectens. Next base: position 946,431,522 of record NC_056746.1, on the reverse strand, counting down.
CTCAACATTGTATTTCAAGGTTACAGGTTCCACTTTCACACTCTGCCAAGGTTAAAAGGAATGCCAAATCTGCCACCAAATCAATGGGCAGAGGCTCAAAAACAAATTACAGCACTCATGGATATGAAAGCTATTCAAAAGGTACCATCACAGGAGCAAGGACAAGGATTTTACTCAAGACTGTTTCTGGTACCCAGAAAGGACAAAGCCTGGAGGCCCATTCTGGATCTTTCATCTCTAAACACTTACCTGGATGTTCCGAAATTCAAAATGTTGACATTACAGCAGCTTCTTCCCATGCTGGGCAAGAAAGCTTGGCTCGTGACTTTGGACCTCAAGGAGGCATACCTGCATGTCCCTATCAGACAAAACTGCAGAAGATACCTCAGATTCATAGCTGGTTCAATGCACTACCAATTCTCTGCACTGCCCTTTGGCTTATCTACTGCGCCCAGGGTCTTCACAAAGTGCCTGGCACCAGTAATTGCATTTTGCAGACAGAAAGGAATTCAAATTTATCCGTACCTGGACAACTGCCTGATTCAAGCAGAGAGCAAGGACATTCTTCTCGAGCATCTGGCGTTTGTAAAAAAGTTAAGTTGCCTGGGGTACACAGTAAACGAAAAGAAATCAAAACTAGTGCCCTCACAAGAGATTATATTCCTGGGTGTCAGCTTGAACACAATGGCCCAGATGGCTTATCTCACGCCAGACAAGCAAGGAAAGCTGACTCAATACTTTCAATTGATGGCAACAAAGACCCAACTCCCTGCAAGAAAACAGGCCTTGGGTTACATGGCATCCTGCATACTACTAATTCCATATGCCAAACTGCATATGAGGAAACTACAATGGTACCTAAAGAATGTATGGTCTCAACACTGTCAAAGTTTGAAAACAGTTATACCACTAATCCCTTGCCTTCAACAGGAGTTTCAATGGTGGGCTCAAGCTTATCACCTGAACAAGATACAGCCTTTTACACAACCCACAGCCAGGCAAGCACTGACAACAGATGCATCGGATTACGCCTGGGGACTGCACATGGCAGGCAAATGTATTCAGGGCACGTGGCCCGCAGAACAAAGGCATCTTCACATCAATAAAAAGAGATGCTAGCTGTACAAAATGCCCTTATAGCTTTCAAGGACCTGCTACATCCAGGACAACTACTGATAAAGACAGACAACACCACAGTTATATGGTACATAAACAAGTAAGGGGTACTCACTCCTACCCCCTATGTTGACAAGCCATGACCTTGTGGAACACAGCTATAAACCTTCAAGTTCATCTGCAAGCACAATTCCTGCCAGGAGAGAAAAACACACTGGCAGACAACTTAAGCAGAAACATCATGGATCCCCATGAATGGGAATTGAATCCACAAATATTCAGAATGATAACACAGAAATGGTGGAGCCCGGACATACATCTGTTTGCATCCCCTATAAACTGCCAGCTACAAAAATTCTGCACAAGGAGTTACCATCCACAAGCATGGAAAGTGGATGCCCTCGCATTCAGCTGGGAGAACCTACAAGTATACGCTTTCCCACCACTACCTCTCTTGCCAAAGGTACTCATAAAAGCCAGGCAAGAAGAGCCAAAGATGATCCTGATTGCACCAGACTGGCCACACCAACAATGGTACCCAGTCTTAAGGAGCTTAGCACAAGAACCACCCTGGGTTTACCTCAAATCCCACATCTGCTGACTCAGCACAACAATCAAATACTACACAGCCAGCTAAAGACCTTAAACCTAGCTGCATAGAAGATTCCTTAGTCACGCAAGCAATGCCTCTCTCCAAAGCTGTTATTGATGTCATTCTGGAGGCCAGAAGGACGAGTACCAGGGAAGCCTATTCGGATAAATGGAAGAGATTCTGTGCCTGGAACCAAGCTCACAGCCTTGACCCTCTTGTCCCAAACATTCCTTAGATACTACAATACTTAACTGAGATGCTGGACAAAGGCGTCTCTTTCTCATCCATCAAGATCCACGCCTCTGCCATCTCTGCTCATTACAACACAGATCCACCAATTTTCTTTAATCCTCTGTTAAAACAGTACCTCAGAGGAGCTAAAAACATAAGACTGCCCCGTAGAGCACCTACTCCAACTTGGGACCTCAACTTTGTTCTGGAAAAACTAACTTTACCTCCTTTTGAGCCAGCTAACACAGCAGAATTAAAATATATCTCTTGGAAAACTGCTCTGCTCCTGGCAATAACATCAGCACAGAGAGTTTCAGAATAACAGGCACTAATGGCAGTGGAACCTTTCCTCATTTTCCACCAGAACAGGGTGTCTTTAAGAACTAACCCCACGTTTATGCCAAAGGTGGTATCCTGTGTGGCTCTAAACCAAACTATTCACCTGCCAACTTTTAATCCTAAACCACAGAATAAAGGGGAGAGACTATTGCACTCTTCGGATATTCACAGGCTGTTACGCTTCTACTTGGACAAAATCAAAGCTTTCAGAAAATCTGAGCAATTATTGGTAGCATATGCTGCAGGAGCACAGGGAAAAGCCATTTCAAAACAGACTATTTCAAAATGGATAGGACATTGTATACATTTCTGCTACACATACCATGGAAAACCTGTACCTAGCAGCATTAGATCTCATTCCACCAGGGCAACAGCCACTTCAACTGCCTACCTCAGGGGAGTACCTACCAAGGATATTTTGGAAGCAGCAACTTGGAGTTTTGTACATACCTTCACCAAGCATTACCATCTGCCTCTATACTCTAAATCCAGAGCTGGCTTCGCCACTGCAGTGCTGCAGGGCCTTATAACCACCCATAATGCCTTATAGAGCCAGCCACCCTACCTCAGCTTTGGGATTCTACCCAAGTTTAATGACTGCAGCAGTGTAACATGATGAAGATAGTACAGTTTTGTACCTACCATAAATGTAGATGTTCGAGTGTATAAACTGCTGCAGTCCAGGTTACCCTCCCTCCTTTTTCTCTTACTGGCTGGTATGTACCTATGTCTTCTACCCTTACTACCTATGGGGAGTATTTGCTGGTAGCTGTAAGTTTTTTGCTTTTCTTATGTATGTTTTATTAGCAATTGGAATTGCCTACCTATTTAGAGGCACCTGACATCTGGGGCAAGAAAAAATGAAGAAAATGGTGTCGGCTGCATCTTATATACCCCTGTCGCGCTGACGTCAGTGAGGAGGCGACAGCAACCGATGCCGGACCAAGACTTTGGAACTCAGGCCGACTTGGGAACCGCCTGAGGGCAGGATAACCCAAGTGTAATAACTGCAGCAGTGTATACACTCGAACATCTACATTTATGGTAGGTACAAAACTGTACTTTCCTATATGTTGGCATAGTGTAGTTGAACAGTATTCATATAGAATAGTTTTTTGTTTTATATGAACTTAGAGAATGTTTATAATTATGTTAAAGATTACAGTATACCTATGCAGTTCGCAAATACGCAATCTACTAGATGCATATTTAGCAAAAAGCTTTAGTGATATGTAGAGAGACTGTAATATAAGGACGTGGGACTAATGACTTGATAGCAGTATGGCATTAATGCTGTATATATTTTTTATTACGTATATAATTGGTGCTTACATTCGTATACCAAGTGAATTTAGTATTTTGGTAGCACCGTGATGCCTTTTCTTGGTTTAGATAAGTACTAGAGATAGTTTAATACATTATGCTTATTTCTTATATATACAGGATTGTTAAATGCAGCAAGGGGCGACTATGTTATATCTTTGGATACAAAAAGGACGTGTCGGTCAGCTAAGTGTAGTTAACTGCATTTGTAGAGCGGTATTTTAATGCAGTAACGAATGTGACAGTTATACTATCTAAATCTATCAAGCGTATCCTGAAAGTACACAATATTGAACACTCTAATAGCACAGTGGCACTTTTTACAAATTAGATATATTTATAGTGGTAGATTTTACAAGTAATATACACTATAAGGATCTATTACATATCCAGCAGTTATATGTAGTGGAGATTGACCTTGTGTCATTCTCCAAGTAGTGAAGGATATGTTGGTCAATTGAATGCAACTACCCGTGGTTATAGAATGATAGCACGCCATGGAGCTGGCCATATCTTTTATTATTCTTTTATTTTTTAACATGTTACTTCATAAGCATAATTAATGCATTTTAGTAAATTTTGGATAGATTCATAATGAAAGGTAAATAAACAATACTTATCGGCATTAATATATATACATATACTTTACGGTTTGAGTATACTGACTTGTCTAAAAATTCTGTGCATGGTTACTATAGTATAAATGCGTTAAGGATTTTATATAACAAAATAGTATTAACAAGTTTATATATATATATTACTTATATAAGCAGTCTATATAGTTCTGTCTTGTATCATGAAAGCAAGGGAAATTGGAATGTCATATTTTATTTAAATAAGTTTCTATGAATAGTTTTTATTGTAATGTATTTTGACTTGAATACTGCTTTAAATGTGAAATTGCCTAATGAGTTCAAACATTTTTATAAAGACAGGAAAAAGGCCTTTCAAATTTTAACGGTCTGATGAAGCTTATGTGAAAGCACTTACCTTTGTACATGAATTAAAAAACAGGATTTATTTTACAAATATGGAATACCTTGTTTGTTGTATGTATGTATGGTTTATGCTGGAATTACTGCTGAGCTTTGGTTACCTCTTAGCTGTTTTATTTGGACTAATTGTTATTATATTGCTTGTAAGCCAAAAGGTATTTATTTCGTTGGGAGCATCCTCTTATCTGTTCACTGTAAAAACATATCTATTGTCATTTGTGTATATACTGATCATGTCTAAATATCTAAATGAATCTGTAATTTTTCTGTGGAGCTTTTCTCCCCAGGCCTCTGCTGAAAAAGGGCCTTTTTGTCTCAGACACCCCCGGTTAACAAATATAAAATAATAAATAAAAATAAACATGTGCAAGCACAGCATAGCAAGTGCCATTTGGCAACTGACAACTACCACCAGTCAAAATACTTCTCTGGAGGTTTGAATCATCCTGATCTTGCTTAAAACTGCAGCAGCCTGCTGTCCCATCTCTAAGTCCTGTTTTTATAGCATACAGCTGACCATACCTCTCAACCTGGAAACATCAAAAATATGGACAAGGCCCATGAAAAATAGATACATATCCGTATGCTGTTTAACATAACATTTCCATACATAATTATGCAACCCTGTCCACTCCAATGGAATTGTGGGATACCGACTTTCAAATACAAACCGAAGAACAACCAACCAAATATGGCACCAGAGTCCCCTTGCAGCCATTCCAATGTCCCATTACCTGGCTATTTTGACCCATTTACCATAAACACTAATGTGTGCATACTGCTTTACTTCTGCAATGATGATTTTATTTTTATACATTACAGCACAATGCACAAAAGCTAATAGACATCTGCTAAACAAAGCAATACTGCCTCACAATGAAAATAAATTAGGCATTAAAACGTCTCTGCCCTTGAAACTCACATTCATTAAAACAGCACTGAAACCCACACCACATCCAAAAAAAAATGCATCTGACCAGTGGTGGATAAAGATTACCTTTGGGATGTTTTCAAATCATTGGCCCCTTGCACACAAAACATACATGTGTTGTTTGATACACATTCCTGACTTTTTATTAAATTATATTCATTGTATAATTCTGCACACTTGTTAGAGCGCATTTTAAATTTATTGTTTGAACATTTTTCCAGTAGGCAATTAAACAAAATGCATGAACCAATAATGACAAAACTGCCCAATTCAAAACAGTTCCATCGTAAAAGTCTACCTCCACACACACACTATATATATATATATATATATATATATATATATATATATATATATATATAAAAGTAGAATGACAGTAGTGTAAGGCATAGGCATCTTGCACAGCTTCTTGCACTTATTTTCAATTTGTTTTTTTGGAAGGCTACAAAAGGCCAAAAACCAAGGACACATTTTAATCATTGCTTGTATAATTTTGGAAAGTTGCTAGAATAAAATGTTACCACCATGCTTTTCACTGGCAAGTCTTGAACCCAGGACTCTGTGCACTACAGTCAGAGCAACATACCACTATGCCAAATCAGCAGTTTGTTTCCTGAAAGATAGGAAAACTGAAACTTAAATGGCTATCATTTAGTGAATTCAATTCTCACTTCTCACCCTCTTAGCACAAAAAAACCTGGACAAAGCCAATAATGGGGGAATAAAGAATTCAGATGTTCTTCGTGTTTCACTGTTGCAGTCATTACATTTGGGTTATCTGCTTGCAGAAGCCCTCAGTCAGCCTGATTAACAAAGTCTTGGGTCCTACGTTGGTTGCTGTCTCTTCTTCCATGACGTCAGGTCGTCAGGGGTGTAAAACATGCAGCCGACATCATTATATCAGTCTTCCTTGCCGTACGGTGCCCGAAGCAGAAGCAGTTCGCAAGTGCAGGTTGGCCGACTCCTGAAATTTTTGTTTTCGAGTTTGAGAACCGAAGTCTTCAACTAAAAGCTAAGTACCCAGTTGGGGAAACTTTTTTCTTTCTCTAAACCGATGTCGGTAAAAATAAATAATTGCATTTCTTGTGTAAAGCAAATACCTCATAAAGATTTTCAATTGTAATGTATTCATTGCCTAGGCCCTGACCATGATGTTCCTTGCTGTTGGTTTTGTGCCTTACTTAAACTTCGAACTATCCATTATCGGTATATTTGCGCTTCTAAATATTTTGGTGCTCGGTTCAATTATCCTGATATGTCTTCGGTAAGCCATCCGACTACCGACATTCAGAAAAAAACACAAAGATAAAGAGAGAGGCCGCCCAGTTCGGTACTCAGTGAGGCGCTTTCACAGCCCCTGATACCCGCTACTTCAGATTCATAGGCTTCTACTGAGAACCATTCAGAGTCCGGTATGCCGCGAAATGCTTCAACTGTGGAACCTGCGGATGTCTCTACCTTGGATGGGTCTGGAGCCGCTGTGCAGGCACCGGCTTCTGAGGGTGTGTTTAGGCCTACTGACTTGCATATTAAACCAACGCCATCTTCTTCTTCAAGGCCTAAAACTTGAACCATGCCTAGAAAACTGACACCCAGACTGCATGGTCAGGCCTCTATGCCTAAAAAAAAAATAAGAATAGCTGAAGACCTTATTACTTTAATCAGGGGAAGCCGACCTTCCCCCTCTAAGAGACCTAGGACTGAGTTTGCTTATGATACTTTTAACCAGGATTCTGAAATTTTTGTTTCCTCTGATTACCAGGATTTACCCTTATCTACCTATGAGGGTTCTGATGCTGAGGGCTCTATTCCCTCTGCTTTCCCCCAGAGGATTTCTCTTTTGGTGAAACCTTGCATACTCTCAGGGAGCATTTTCATTGGGAAAGTCGGGATTTCTCTGATTCTAAAAAGAGGCTTAGGGATTTCTTACTCCTGCCCCAGCACAGGCCTTTAGCTATACCTCCTGTACTGGACATTGTTGATGCCTTTTCAGAATATAGCATCACCCCTGACTCTCTACCTCCTGCTTCCAGAAAACATGATAGATATTACAGGTATCCTGACTCTCACAAGTTCCTTTTCAAAAACCAGGGACCCAAGGGCATTAAAGCTACTTCTGCCAAAAAACCTACCCCTTCTGATAGAGACTCCAGGGCCTGGATAGATGGGGTAAGAAAGTATACACTTCTGCAACTTTGGCCATTAGGGCCTTGAATTGTCAGTTTAATATGTTTAAGTATTGGCAGCATATTGTTGGATTGCTTAAACAGAAAATGATGTTGATTCCTGATTGTGCCGAAAATAAGGATTTACAGGATTTAATGCATTCTGCTGAACAAGTTGGCAAACATGCATTGCAATGTGGTTTTGATTCATTAGAGGCATCTTGCAGGGCTGCGGTAACTGGGTCTGTATTTAGAAGGCATGCTTGGCTTAAGGAGCAGTCCTCGCCAAATCATGTTAAAGTGAAATTACTGGATGCTCCCTTAAATCAGGACCGCCTGTTTGGCAACAAGGCAGAAGAAGTTATTAAAAAGATGGAGGAAAAAGCTAAATCTATGCAAACTGTTAAATATTTTTTTACAAGTACAACCTCCAAGATTTAGTAGGCATTGGCCTTCTAAGACTTGGGCCTTTCCTGCCTCTTCCAGACCTTCTCAGTCCAAACCAAGATCCAGCAGAGCACCAAGGCTTCAAACCCAGGGGATGCACAGGACTAAGCAGTGGGAGGGGCTCCACTTCCAAATCTGGGAGTAATAACTCCACCCTATGGTATACTGTCTCAGTTACTTTTTTTTCAAAAAACTTCCAAGCACTTCTCAATGGACTGCTCCCTTGTGGGGGGGGGGGGGTTGCACTTCATGCAAAGAACTGGGGACTCATTACCCAGGACAATTGGGTTTTACATATAGTGTCCCAAGGATACAGACTTCACTTCCACATGTTACCAACTTCAAGCGGTTGGCCGGATCTACCTCCAAATCAGTGGGTAGTGGCCCAAAAACAAGTACTCTCTCTCTTAAGCATAGGGGCTATACAACTGGTACCAGAAGAGGAAAAGGGCGAAGGTTTCTACTGAAGATTTTTCCTGGTACCCAGAAAAGACAATTCATGGCGTCCTATCCTGTATACTCAACACCTTTTTGGTAATTCCAAAATTCAAGATGCTGACTTTTCACCAGTTGCTTCCTACGCTAAGCAAAGATGCCTGGTTGGCAACACTAGTTTTAAAGGAAGCATACCTGCACATCCCAATCAGGGAATCTTGCAGAAGATACCTGTACTTCAAAGCAGGCTACACTCACTGTCAATTCTCTGTACTGCCCTTTGGCTTAATACTGCACCCAGGGGATTCACAAAATGCCTAGCTCCATCATTGCATTTTGAAGGCAAAGAAATATTCAAATATACCCATACCTGGACGATTGTCTAATTCAGGAAGAAAACCAGGACATACTTTTGAATCATCTGGGTTTTATACAAAGGGAGATAACTTGCCAGGGTACACCATAAACGAAAATAAATCACACCTGGTACCCTGTCAACAAATTATATTCCTGGAAGCAAGCTTGAATACAACTTCCCAGATGGCTTTCCTCATGCCAGAGAAACAAATTCACTTGACAACCTACTTCAAACAAGTGGCCACAAAAACCCTGCTATCTGCAAGGCAAATACTACAAGCCTTGAGGTTCATGGTCTCCTGCATTCTTCTAATTCCATATGCAAAACTGCATATGAGGAAACTACAATGGTATCTATAAAGCCTATGGTGTCAACTTTCTCAGGATCTAGAAGCAATGATTCCTATTATTCCTTGCCTATGCCTAGAGTTCCTTTGGTGGGCAGAGGCCTGCCACCAAAACAAGGGACTACCATTCACACTACCCCCTGCCACCCAAACCCTAACAACGGATGCATCAGACTATGGATGGGGGGCGCACCTGGCAAGGAAGTGCATTCAGGGCAAATGGAACCCAATTCAAATGCACCTTCACATCAATCATAAAGAAATGTTAGCTGTACAGAATGGTCTGACAGCCTTCAAGGACCACATTCTTCCAGGACAATTAATGGTAAAGACGGACACCACCACTGTTATGTGGTACATAAACAAGCAGGGGGTACACATTCTTACCCCCCACTGCAGACTAGCCATGGCATTGTGGAACACAGCCTTGAGCTACCAAGTGCATCTACAAGCTCAATTCCTGCCAGGAAAACTAAATACACTGGCAGATGGGCTAAGCGGAAACCTCATGGACCCACACAAGTGGAAACTGGAACCAAGGATTTTCACCATGTTGACAAGCAAATGGGGGAGCCCAGATATAGACCTGTTTTCCTCCCTCCAGAACTATCAATTGGAAAAATTTTGCACAAGGACTCCCCACAGACAAGCTTGGAAAGTGGATGCTCTGTCCTTCAGCTGGAAAAACATAGTTTATGCCTTTTCTCCTCTGCCTCTGCTCTCCAAAGTACTACTAAAGATCAAACAAGACAATCCAAGGATGATTTTGATTGCACCAGACTGGCCACGCCAACACTGGTACCCCCTCCTGCGCAGTGTCACATGGCACCTGCCTTAGACTCTTATCCTACTGTCTCAGCAGGAGAACCAGATTCTGCACCCTCAGCTTCAAGCACTGAACCTAGCAGCCTGGCTAATTACCTAAGTTCTCCTTTACCATCCCTCAGTAAACCAGTGATGGAGGCCTAGTGCTAAAAAAATCTTATGCTGAAAATGGAAAAGATTCTGTGCCTGGAATCAGTCTCAAGGGATGAGCGTAGTAGTGCCCAATTTACCTCAGATTTTACAATACTTAACTGAGATGCTTCACTAGGGCCTGTCTTTTTCCTCAATAAAAATTCATGCCTCAGCCATTTCAGCTCATTATAACACAGACCCTCCCCTCTTCTCTCATCCACTGCTCAAGCAGTTCTTCAGAGGGGCCAAAAAAATTTAAGACCACCCAGGAGAGCTCCAGTTCCAGCCTGGGAACTTAACTTTGTATCGTAGAAACTCACCCTTCCTCCTTTCAAGCTAGCTGCTAGTGCAGATTTAAAATTCCTTTCTTGGAAAACAGCTTTTCTTCTAGCCATCACTTCAGCAAGAAAGGTATCTGAATTACAGGCCCTTATGGCAGTGGAGCCTTTCATCATCTTTCATGCGGACAGGGTGTCCCTCAGGACCAACCCGTCTTTCGTGCCAAAGGTGGTATCCAGTGTGGCCTTTAATCAGTCCATTTATTTGCCAACCTTCTTTCCTAATCCACAGAACAAAGGGGAATGGATACTGCATTCCTTAGATGTGCACAGACAACTTAGAGTCTACTTGGACAGGACTAAACCTCAAAGGAAATCTGAACAACTGCTGGTGGCATTTGCTGCAGGGACAGAGGGAAAGGCTATTTCAAAGCAAACCATCTCCAAATGGATAGGCCATTGCATTCATTTCTGCTATAAGCACCATGGAAAACCTATCCCACAGGGGATCAGACCCCACTCAACCAGGGCTGCATCTACCTCTACAGCCTTTCTCAGAGGCGTACCTACCAGGGACATCCTAGAAGCTGCTACCTGGAGTTATGTACATACTTTCACCAAGCATTACCATTTGCCAATTTTCTCTAAATCCAGAGCTTGCTTTGTCACTGCAATTTTGCAGGGCCTTATAGCTGGTCCTAATGCTATCTAAATTCTTCCTCCCATCCTTGGCTTTGGGAATCTACCCAAATGTAATGACTGCAACAGTAAAACATGAAGAACATAGTACAGTTGTGTACACTTACCATAAATGTAGATGTTCAAGTGTATTCACTGTTGCAGTCCTGGTTACCCTCCCTCCAGCCTCCTGACTTCTTTTGGCTATACCTCTTCTCTTCTTTTCTATGCTTAAAAGCTTTTTGGTGTATTTGCTTTTTTGTTGGAGGTATAACCTTGTATATTTATAGATTTAATTGCTTCTCATTAGGGGGGCACCTGACATCTGGGGCAAGAAAAACTGATGTAATGACATTGGCTGCATGTTTTATACCCCTGACGGCCTGACGTCATGGAAGAAGAGACAGCAACCAACGTAGGAACCAAGACTTTGTTAATCAGGCTGACTGAGAGCTACTGCAAGCAGATAACCCAAATTTAATGACTGCAACAATGAATACACTCGAACATCTACATTTATGGTAAGTGTACACAACTGTACTTTCTCACCACAGCTTTCAACTCTTAGCACAAAAAACCTGGGCAAAGCCAATAATGGGGGAATACAGCCCCAAAATAGGGACACATTTCAAATACTGATCTTATAAACTTAGAAAATTGCTAGAATAAAAGGTTTTGTTACCATTTATTTTCTGAAGAATATGAAGTCTGAAATTCAAATGCTGTCATTATTTAATGAATTCAATCTTCAGTGATTTGTCACAAAAATCCTGAAAACCACAGATTTTGAGGAACAGATCAAAAATATGGCAGAAATTCACAAGTGGTGGTGGCTAGGGACATTAGGCTCTTTTTACCCTATATCCAAGGTACAGGGTTTGAGCCTCGGTACCTCTAGCCACCAGGTGTATTACAATGGGGGCACTTACACAGACACACACTGTCCTTACCAGTTCTTCGTTCAGCCAGCCATGATATCTAAAACGTCCTGCCAGTATAGTTCTTCATCATTCATTCAGCCATGAATCAAAACGCAGTTACTGGATCAGGCTGTCCTGCTCACAGCATTTGAACAGCCCTTGAGTGCCCAGCTGGAAATGCTTACAGAGCTCAGTTCTGATAGACTGGTAGCACCAACGGCGCTGACGTCAGCGCAAAAATGTTAAAACAAAGTGGGAAAAAATCGGAAATGAAAGGGTCCCACTCTGGAATCGTGGCACCTCATTATTTGGACTCCAAAACTCGGTAAAAAACGAATAATTGGGGACGATTGGGAGGTATGCAGCTGACTGCTGCTATAAGCATACACTTTGAAATTCACAGATCTGGCTGATACTCAGCAGTGGGTTGTTTGCATAACTCCTTCACAGGTGAGCTTCCATGTCTTGTACCCTGATGGATGACTTTCTTAGCATTCCAGACTTCAAATACGCACCTCCCGAGTTGCTGTCATTGTTGCTTGACATAAGGTTTTAGAGACAAACACATACTCTTGTGCTAATGTAGTTTAATATCAGAAGAGTGCTTAATTTTGATTGTAACTGTATTTCATATGGATTTTTCCATGTCGCCAAGCATATGTAGTTTTTTCTAGCATTGTAGTTGGCTTATACAAAGTGGACCCTGATGCCCGCCCACACACACCTTTCTCAATTAGGTAACATTTATATTTTTAACCAGTTAAACAACTATGATTAGGAAAGAAAAGTCACAGAATGTGTGAGTTGTGCATTGAGAATTTTTCCCCATTTTCTTGCACTGTATACTTTTGACAGGGTCACAGAGAGCTGAAGTCTAGCCCGGTGAACAGTGGGCATAAGAACTCAGTCCTTGAATTGAATCTTGTCCATTACAGGGCGCACACATTCTTTTATCTAGGGGCAGTCTGGAACCTTGGGAGTCCACCTGCAAAGTCTTTTTTTCTCTCCAATACCTTTATTTAAACTTTAGGAAAGTCTTGGATGTGTGTTGCAGTTGCATTTTCATGTGTAAGAGAACTCTGTATTATAAATGTTAAAGTGCTTGCAAGAGCAGATGTTGATTACTGTTAAGCATATTGACGGATAACATGCAAGGTGTGTATGTTTAAATGATCCCTATTCCACAGTTACACCGCTTTGGAGTGTTTTAGTAGCTTTCATGTGCAAAAGAGGTTGGTATTGTGTATATCATTGGTGTTTCATTTCTGAAGATTCGGTAGTTAATAACCATGTTTGTAAATTCAGTTATGCAGCACATTAAACATGTTTAATTTCACAAAATAAAAAAAAATGAAGGACCCCCCCCCCCTGAAATTTCCATTAGACTGACAGTAGTTTCAGCATGACTTGTGTTCATACCTTTCAACCTTCAAGCATTAAAAATCCTAGCTTTAGTCTTGAAAAAATCATGGCAGAGGGTCCAAAAGAGGAGCAGTTTATTTTTACCAATAGAAATTCTTTATGTACTTGACCTTATGTAGTTAATAAGGAATCTTTGTGTACGCTTAGTTTGATTAATAAGGTAAGTACCCATAAACAGGTCTGACCTCGAAGAAGATCAGAAAATGTAGGAGGAGCAAAGCTAAATTTGAGGGCTAAAATTGCGACACTGTATCTAAAAGAAAAAAAATAAGATAGTTGTGAGTGTACTTGCATTCTTTTTCGTGAGCTTTAAGGGAATCTTTGGAAGTATGATGTCTTAACAGTTTCAGGAAATTATTGTACTCTAGAAATTACTCTTGGATTTAACAAATCCGCTCCAGAGAGATTACTCTTTGGTTTAACAAACTGAGGTGAAAAAGTAGTAAGGTGATTTTGTCAGATACATATTTAATTTTGAGACTCTGGAATTTGCCTCGTTTGGCAGAAAACTTTACAGCATTGTAGTTATGTCAAAACTTATTGTGATGGTATTTGTAGTTTTATAATTTTAGCATACAGTTACATGAACTGGCACTTGTTTTTGAAGAAGGCCCTAAATTGACAAAATGACATGCAACACACAAGCCACGTAGGCTGTACTCCTGACTTTCTTACTGATTTGCATCCTAGCCAGATCTTTTCCAACTTTGTGCATTTCTTCCCCTTCAAGCAAGAAAATGGCAAATAAAATAAGAGTACAGTATTTCATTGGCATGCATTGTAACCTTGATAGGTCAACTGCTAAAAACAGTCTTTCAGTTCAAAAGTTTACACACCTGTAAGCAAATGCGTGCAAATGTGGTTACTGAGAGCAAGTCCAGTAAAATGGTTCTGGGGAAGTAGAATCTTGGTATTTATCAGAATGTGTATAGAACCATGGTGATAATGTCTAGTAGAATTATTGTGCATGGTTGTTTAGAACCCAGGATATGGCATTTAGAAGAATCTGCAAGCTTTTTATTCAAAAAAAAAAAAAGGAGCAAGTAAGGCTGACGCACCTAATCCTCCCATTAAAGATGGGTGCCTAGATTAAATATACTTGTGAAATTAGTTTTTGAGTGCACATTTTATATGTCATCTGCCATGATAGCCACAGAAAGTTCTATAATTTCCTGTGTTATTTGGAAGCCACTTCATCAGTCTGACTTTTGATTGCAAACATTATTGCAAGTCCATTGAGCAAATAAAAATGCATCTTTTGGAGGGAGGGGCAGTGACTGGTATGCAGAAGATTGAATTTCACCCCTGATTCACTAGGGTTGCTACAGCTGGCAAGGTAGTAAGCTGATGCTATTATCTTTCTCAATGATTGGGGTGTATGAAAACTAAATTTTACTGAATAGATTTTTTTTTTTTTTTTTTTTGCTGATTATGACTGTTCCCAGTTGTTGCTGTTGTGTCTTTCGGCTTTTCCCGGATAGGGGTCGCCACAGCGGAACTCCGGTCTGCTAATGATTGGTAGTGGATTTTTACGTGCCGAGTTGCCAGCCCTGACGCACAGCCTTCAACGAAGGTATACCCATTCACGCATGTCTCCACACAGAAGACGCTGTAGCTGAGAATCAAACAGAACAAGGTCTTACTATGAGGCGACAACGCTACCGCAGCACCACCACTGCAGCTATGACTGCTAGGTAAATATTGAGGAAGCCAATTTTCTCCCTCCCTCTATATATATATATATATATATATATATATATATATATATATATATATATATATATATATATATATATATATATACACACCTCTGTATCTCTCTATCTTCTCTTTATTGCAGCATGTAGGGTAAGTGTTTGCATCCAAAATATAATAAACATGTAAAATGTCTCCCAAGTTTAGCTTTTCCACCACCACCACTTAGGTTGATGTCTTCATCTTTGGCCCATCCGTTGGGTTTAGTTTCATGGATAGTTGGCAGCATATTCACTTCAGAGGAGATATTTTTCTTGTAATGCACCAGATTTACAAATTACAGTGTAAATGCTACTACAGGTAGTGTACCTGCTTCCTTTTTACAAGTGCAGGCATGGTACAAGTCCACTTTTGCTACAAGCTATATGTGATATTTGGAGACATCCCCAGCAAACATTCTGCTTGAACGTACCTTTCAACTGTCCATGATTGACTCCAATTTTAACTCTGTCAGTCTTAATCCCTCATAAAACTGGTGACTTTTGGAGGAAAGTTGGTGAATTAAACTTGATAAATGACTAGACTTAAGAGTTACTTTACTTCAGAAAATGTATGTTAATTCACGTTCTCTTATTCTGTTGACCTCTCAAGTTCATAGAACTAATACTTAAGTGTCCCTGATTATTTCTGGATTTGTCCCTGATTTTGTTTAAATTTGTCCCGGATTGGTTGAGAGCTATGCTGTCAACAACAAACACACCTGAAATCAAGTCCCCAAAACTGTGGCTGGGAGTTCTTGCTTTTGTTTCAAATATAACTGCATTTTTTGTTTACAAAATGTCATGAAAATGGAATGCCATTCCTTCTGGCAGATAATTTTAGGTTCTGATTGACCTAACACAGCTTTGTGATCAAAGCACATATTGCAAGTGAAATGACTTTCATTTGCAGAAGTGGAGACTTTTTTTTTTCGTCTCAACACCACCCAGATTTTTCACTAAGCCAACCTTGTAATGTATGCCTGTGTACCTAACTTTCTATTCCCTTACTTTGATTTCTGCCTTTCTGTAGATGTCATCTGTCTGGTGGTGGCTTTTCTTTATGGTCTTGTTTTATTTTTGAAAATCAGCCTGTCATGGGAATATAAATATGCACTCCTATTTTCCCTGTAGAATTGGCTGTCTGTGTGTGGTCACCTGTACAAAGGTGAGCTGACCTGTGTCATATTAAGAGATTTGCCCAGTGCCCAGATAGCATTCTAGCATGGTGGTTCATAGTATGCTCTGTTCTTCCCAGCTCCAGGGTGCAAGGCGTTGACTGCTGACCTCTGTGATGAAAGGAGGTACTGCCAGCACAGCTAGCTGGAATTTTGTAAATAATGTCATTTGTGAATATCAAACTGATTTATACAAGATGCTGGTGTTACAAATGTATTAGCATTTCATGTCATGTGTTTATCAAACTGATTTGTACAGACATTTGTGTTGAAAAGGTATTTGTAAAGTCCTTGTGTTTGAAATGTATCCATAGTGTGCTCTACTGGAGAAAAAAGAAATGTATGTGCACTATTTTAACTGTTTTAAATGTATATGTTTTAACAGAGGAAACTGTAAATCAGGAGGTTAACATATATCTGAAATTAAATTACATTATAGGCTAAGCATAAAGATGATATCTCTCAGGTTTCAATGCAGCTGGGCACATGCACTCTGTACTAGGAAGTTTTCTCTATTGTCTTTGGAGTGAACTATCTACTCTGGAAGTGTGGAGGTATGTAATTGCTTTTATGACTTCTGACACCTGCCACAGATCTGGGCAAAAGTCCTTGTGTGTGTATTTTTACAGGTAGGTGTTAACTCCTGCCAGCTCCCAGCAATGGGGGGTTTGCATGAGAACATTTAAGTCATATGACCAGATGTGATATTATTCTGCAAGCTATCTCAGAGGTAATATTTTAGATATTATTTTGAGAAGTCTCTTAGTGAGACTGAGCATTCTGTATTCTGGCTTGGGCCTGACAACAAGGACCATTCACCACATCTGCCTTGCTCTTAAATAAGTTATTGGGGAATAGTAACTCTTAGGTTCAGTCAGGAATGTATAGAAGCTTAGTTTAAATATTTTTTTTCTTTATTTGATGAACCTGTCCTTCAATGTTATTTTACATATTTCCTGTGATTTGAACTCTGATGTCACTGTGAATATATATTTGTCTTGTTCTTTTATTAAATATATTTAAACCTTTAACTGTGGCTAATCTTTGTAGAGATATTTAAGTTTTGAGAGTATTTTCATATTTATTTGGTGACACTTTGTGGGCCATTACTAATAGCCTTGCGCTTGGTCAAACTACCATTTGTATTAGTATTAATATTGCACAGTAAAATTGGACACCCTTTGTTAAGGGCTTTAAAGTAGCTGGTGAGGGGTTCTGGTGGCAGGGATAACCACCTTAAAGTATGGGCAGAAGGGGGCATAGCTAGTAAACCTGTGCCAGCCTTTCCCAGGTGTGTGTGTGTATGTGTGAGTCAGCTACTTGGGTAGGGACACACAGCACTGATTGGACTGTGAGAGTTGGAGGACTTGACTTGGAACCCTAGCTAAGGACTCAACTTGATAGGTGTGCAAGTGGGGTGTCTTATTGAGGATGTGGAGAAAGGGGGAGAAATCAGCCCTGGACTGATTGTTCCCCATGTGCTCTTAAAGGAGATTCTGCTTGATGCAGAGAGCTGCATCTGGAGAATACTGGTTGTGCACCTGTTATCTTTCCAGTGAACATTCCCCACAGGTGCCAGTGGTGAGGATTGAGGCTCCTTGATTACTGACGCAGAGGTGGAGGGTCATCATAACCTCCACTCACTGTGTACATTTTATATTTTCCATATGGCTGTGGGGGTTTCTGCTGCCTTCCAAAAACTTGCTACATAATTACCTACACACACACACACGTTTACCCTTGTGATCTAGGTTGTGGCTGAAAGGGTCCATGAATTCACTCATGTCTATGGTTAACATGTAGAGCTGCTGTCTATATCTATGTTATGATCTTGCCCAGTTCTTTTGGTCTTTTTCCTGCTTCTCTGTGATTTCCCATATTCATTTTGTTTTAATAATTAACTTGGTAACTGGTCCACAGACTGTTTTCATCCATGAATGCAGACTCAGTTTATTGTAGGCAGGCAACTGGCACATTTCTGGAAGGTAGTAAAAAAACATTGCATCAAGAGCCAAATTAACTCAGACATGGGGAAAATGTGAAGAAAGCTCCACAGAGTAAGTGGAAGTCTGGATTGAACCACAAATCCCAAAGCACACTGAGGGAGAGATGACTTTCCATTGAACCACTCAAGTCTACTTTCTGTTCCTCTCAAACATGTGGACTTGAGGAGTGGCATAGCCCCATTCCCAACCTATTTTACGCTTAGCTACTTTTACAACCATCTTGCCTTAATAGTCTGGTAAAAGTCAACAGGTTGAGAAAATTCTCTACTACTAGGGAGGGTGACATACTTTTGATGAGATTTTATATGAAATAAAGCGAAAGCGCTCACCTTTCACAATTTTATTCGTGTATGTTTCAGTTCTTTTGTGCAGTTGTGGATGTTTGGACCCTCTGCAGACTGGTGGTGTCTTTTTATTTGGTTTGTCAGTTTTATTTTGGTGCCTGTGACATACTTTTGATCACAGATCAGAAGTGAACATAGGCTGTTGGTGAAGTCAGTACATGACCATGGAGCTATTGGAGCACAAAATCTGCATTTTCTTTTTTTCTTCCCCATAGATTGGGCTAGTGGCTACTGCTCTGAGACTTGCCATTGTACACATTTCTGTACAACTTCAAACCCTGGAAGCAGTTCCAGAGAAGGTGAGTTTGAATATTAACCTTATTCTCAGGTCAGTCTTTGTAATGGATTCTTGCATTAGCTGAAAGTTAGGTTAACTGTTAAATATTTTCATTGGGTGCTGTTTAATAGTGTGGAACAAATGTTCCCACATAATGCATTAGGGGCAGCAGTGCAAAAATTAGGGCCAAAAATGTTTCACTGTTCAAAATATTTCATACTAGTGTTTGTTGACAGTTTGGTTGCTTCCTCTAATATTTTTACAGGCAACTTAATTAATTCTAAGTGTGACTTAATATAGAGTAAATTTTTTATAAATATAAAACAGTGGGCACATTTAATTATTCAGGAGTGTGCTGTAGTGTCTAGGTGTAATTCACGTAATTCACCTTCACAGAGTATTTATGCTTATGTGTTAAAGTGCACAGTTTTGTCTTGATATACAAAGGTAGTAGTCATTAAGCTCCAAGGCTATGTACTTGTTTTATGTAGAATGTTTCATAAGTGATTATCTTTTATGCTTTCTCCTTTGCACATATACGGATCGATTCTCATACTAATATACAGACTTAAGCAAGCATGTAAGCAATGTTGACATGTCTGTAATATTTTGACAACAGTATTAACACAGTATGTCTTTGTACCACAACAAAGTAATGCATTTTCTGTATCACAGTGGTGGTTTTGAATTTCACTCGTCCCTTCTTTACTGGACAGTTAAAATGGTACTTCCTGAGGTGTAATATACCATAAAATCAGAGTAAATTGTAGAGATGGATGGATGGTTTATTTTAGGGTTGCTTAAAAGGATTTGCAATGAATGATTCTGGCACTGAGGAGTGGAGTGACCTTCTGAGGGGGGTGGCGATTAAAACTGAATATTTTGTTTTTTAACAGCTGTGGATGAACAGAGTGGTTGAGCTGGTGAAATGATTCACTGGTTTTAGCCACTTGTGGGAAAGGACTGATGAAGCACTGCAAATGAGGCTAATGGTACTAGAAGATATATAGCAGAATTTGAGACTTAAGAAATGTTTAGCTCTGAAGCAAACGTACTAGAAGGGCAAAGGGCTGACATAATAGTATCATTATCTGCTGTCAAGATTTAGTTTGTTCAGTGTTATCCCATGTTCTGGTTCTTCTGCTAGTTAGTCCCTCCCAACCAGGTACTTTACAGAGTATCTGCTCATTTCTCCATACTTGGATATTAGTGTTCACTGAGGGGCCCTGCAGTTGCCTTGCTTTGTCACAGCGTTATTTCCACTGAGTTCATCAAAGGCAATAAGTTGCATAGTTCTTCACCCAAGGTACATTATAGTTTTGTTGACAAGTTATGTGCCTCAGCTGCCTGCTTGCTTTGCCACCATGATGACATTAAGAAAACAGTGAATGCCTTTATATTTTAATATACTACAGTGATTTCAATACTTGAAGTTCATCTAGTACCTTATTTTCTAATGCAACAAATGAGACGTATGTGGTATTCCAGGATGGAATTGGTATTTTCTATCTCTGGACAGCAAAATAATTTACCATGTAGCAATGTGTTACATTAGATAGAGAGCTGTGACTTCATGGCAGTTGTAACAAACTTGATTTAAACAGAGCTGTGACTTCATAGTAGCTGTATGCATTATAAATTTTGAACTTGTAAAAAATGCCTCTTTGATAATAAAATCTTGTAAAATTAACTAGCAGAACTGAATTTATCAAATTTTCAGTGAGGCTGTTTAAAAACTAGAAAATTTTGCTGATAGCATTGGATAAACAAAACATTTTGGAAATGCCTAAATTAGTTTCTAAGGGTTCTGTTAGTCCTCAGAATGAATATATAGCATCTAAGAAATTCCCAACACAAAAAAAGTTGTACGTGAGTAATAGTCTTGTGTTGACCTCATCACTACCTTTGCTGTAAACGTTCAAGTATTCTTTTAAGTTTGTTTCTATAGTAACAGATTGTCTGGGATCAGTTGTGCTCTTCATCTTCTTCTTCCTCCTCCTCCTCCTCCTCCTCATACATTTCATCCATGTCTGCAGGTGCATCTTGGTATTGCTGGTATTCAGCCACCAAGTCATTGGTGTTGCATTCTGCTTCTGTAAATTCCATTTCATCCATTCCCTCACCAGTGTACCAGTGCAGGAATGCTTTTCTTCTGTACATTGCTGAAAACTGCTCTGAGATCCTCCTAAAGATTTCTTGGATGGCAGTATTGTTCCCTATGAAGGTAGCTGACAGCTTGAGCCCTCGTGGTGGGATATCGCAGACTGCGACCTTAACATTGTTTGGAATCCATTCTACAAAGTAGCTACTGTTTCTTGTCTGGATAGCCAGCATCTGTTCATCCACTTCTTTTGTGGACATACGGCCCCTGAAGATAGCAGCCACTGTCATGTACCGACCATGTCTGGGGTCACAGGCTGTCATCATGTTTCTTGCATCAAACATCTGTTGTGTAAGCTCTGGCACTGTAAGAGCACTGTATATCTGACTGCTTCGAGAAGTTAGGGGAGCAAAGCCAGGCATGAAAAAATGCAAACGAGGGAAGGGTACCATATTCACTGCAAGTTTCCTCAAGTCTGCATTTAGCTGGCCAGGAAAACGGAGAGATGTGGTGACTCCACTCATAGTCATGGAAACCAGGTGGTTAAGATCACCGTATGTGGGGTTGGTTAGTTTAAGGGTTCTGAAACATATATCGTAAAGAGCTTCATTGTCAATGCAGAAAGTTTCATCTGTATTCTCTATTAGCTGGTGAATGGAGAGTATAGCATTATATGGTTCAACAACTGTGTCTGATACTTTTGGTGAAGGCATAATACTGAAGGTGTTCATGATTCTGTCTGGATATTCCTCTTTGATTTTATTAATGAGAAGAGTACCCATGCCAGATCCTGTTCCTCCTCCAAGAGAATGCACCATTTGGAAGCCTTGAAGACAGTCACAGCTTTCACATTCATTTCTTACTACATCTATTATACTTTCTATTAGTTCAGCTCCTTCGGTGTAGTGTCCTTTAGCCCAGTTGTTCCCAGCGCCTGAATGACCTAAGTTTAAACAATGGAGAGAGAAGAATAAGTTGATTAGATAGAAATGTAGAAAAAAAGTCAGACAACATTTTATTCAAGTTATGTATATTCCAACCTGGAATCTATACCTGTCTTCACAACATACAGCTCTAAAAAATAAAATATATGTAAAATTTAGCACTATTTAAGTGAAACTGGGAACACAGAAATGTCATGCTTAGGCTCAAAATGCATCTGTCATTGCATCTGTTAGGAACAAATATACAGTAGTGAGTTAGCTAGTGCTTTTTTTGGGATAGCACAAGCTTGGTTCTCATCAGTGGTGTTCTGCAAGAAGGTTATGAGGCTGCTACAAAACTGACTCTAAAGTACCATCACAAAACAGATAAGGAGGTATAAGAGTGAGATTACTTAAAGGCCTGAAAAGTTGCTTGGCTGAAGAATGATGGTGTTGAAGTTGAGGTGGTACTGGGTTTGTTATGAACTTTCTACAAATACATGCAGAGGTAGAAATCCATTGAGTTGTAGAAGGAATACCTGTTTAAAATAATGGTACAGTGTTACAGCAATGCTGGGTGCTTATAATAAAAGATAATTTCATCAATGATTCATAAAATGAAAGGTAAACTGCTGGAGGCAGACATCAGTTCTTTGGCTTATTCTTTTTTTGCAGCCTGACACCTGGAGCAGCATGAGGTTGTTTGCAGCCTGACACCTGGAGCAGCATGAGGTTGTTTGCAGCCTGACACCTGGAGCAGCATGAGGTTGTTTGCAGCCTGACACCTGGAGCAGCATGAGGTTGTTTGCAGCCTGACACCTGGAGCAGCATGAGGTTGTTTGCAGCCTGACACCTGGAGCAGCATGAGGTTGTTTGCATCCTGATACCTGTAGAAGCATAAGGTTGTTTGCAGCCTGATACCTGTAAAAGCATGAGGTTGCACTCTTCAGCCATTGCTGCTGTGTTGAGCCTGGCTACACAGCAGGTTCAACTTCATATGCTTTGCATTTCATTTTATGCTGCCTAAAGCCTCCTAGATCATCAAATTCTATTGTTGACACCCTATAGACCCATTCATTCGTCTCTATTGTAAGATCCTGGTCCATCTGTTTCTGGGTTGGTGTGAGAGTTGTATACTCAGAAGTTCCTTAGACTGGTGAAGTCAGTTTCTGAAAGTCAGCTGTCACAAAATGGGTCTCAGCCCCCACCCCCAGCAAAATTCTCCCTGCTTTGGCTGTTCAAAGATGCATGCATCATTCAGACATGCCTGTCCCTCTGAACCATATTTTGCATTGCATTACCTCAGCCAACAATGCTGCATTTTATGTCCATATGTGGTGTTTAGCAGTGTAGCTGACAAGACTGGCATCCTTCTCCAAGGATGGATGAACCAGCGATGGCTGCCTATTCCCACCCTCTCCTACTTAGTCCTTCCTGCTTACTAATTATCAGGTGAGTAGTTGGGGCTTTATCCCTCTGCCACAGAGCTGGGTCTTGTGGTTTTGATATATGACTAATGCCACAAGAGACAGTTATCAACTTTTGTTCAGAGTATAGATATGCAATTCTGAGATTTGTGAACAATGTAGAAAAACTAAAAATGTATATATTTTTATGCTTAAAAGGTTAGTTCTTAGTCTGGCTTGGATAATAGCTATTATTCTATTTGCTCATATATCTAGTAATGTGGCTTGTTTAATGGCTGTCTCTCCTTCCCTTACTTAGAAGTACTGAGGCATTATAAACAAAGGGATTGTTTGTAGATCTAGGGATATCATTGTTCCCTTTACTCAGCCCTATCATTGAATATAATGCCTCTGGCTAGTCTCTATCCAGATAGATACAACTGTAATACCCACAGAGATACCTTACTAAAAGGATACAAGATGTAAATAACATGTCCTACATGGAGTGCCTCAAAGCCCTGTCACTATACTCTGTATTCTACAGACTTAGAGGTGACCAATGTCTGGCATACAAGGCATCTTCTGACCTAATACTGATGGGTTTACTGCATATGAACAAGTCAAATGGCATCAAAAATACTTGGTCTGGGGCTCTAAATCTCTTCTGCAACATCAACAGAATGATTTGGCAGGACAGGTATATCTTACAGAGGATACCAGTGCTCTGGAACAGACTCCCAATCTACACAAAAAAAGTTAATTCCTTTCCATATTCAAGCGGTCCAAAATGCTTTATCCCATGCATGGATCCCCCACACAATTATGGTATGTTACCCCTAATGAGAATAACTGTTGCCCATGGGGATGGGTGAGGCCAATCTTCAACCAAACAGGATAGGTTAATTGAAGCACAAGAAGGGAAATTGGCTAGGCTTAAAATTGTCCCCCAAGGGCAGCTAGTCTGGCACTTTCCTATGAACCCAAGGTTAATATTAGCTTAAAAACGTCTAAATAAAAGTGTTAGCAGAAGGAGCCTTCCTCTCAAAATTAAACAATTAAAAATCCAGATTTGACATCAGGTGCTTTAAAAGTAGTGATTGTGTTTGAGGTAACCTGATCTGTTGTGCCAAGTGAAATTGCTCATTCTTTTGCTGGTGTCTGGATTTATTATTTAATTTCATTGCTATTCTGTTGTTCTTGACAGCACCTCACTGCCTAACCGTAGAGGTGATGTAATTAGTTTATTCCTTGTTGATTAAATTCTTAGCATCTTACATTCTAATGGCCATTTCCAGTTAATTCAACACATGAAACATCATCGTATTTCTCCCCAGGTCTAAATGACAACATACATTTTACATCTTCTGAAGAAACAAAAGTGAATGCTGTTACTTAGGTTTTAATGAATTTTGTCATTTTTAATTACTTCCCATGTATGCAATGTGATGTCACTTTAATAAGTATTTAATCAGACTCTTATCTCTGCTGTTTTAGAGTCTGAAATCAGTTGGACTTGAACAAAAGTACTTGTAGTTTCTATTACTTTTCTCCTAGCAATGGTGCTTTTCTTATTTTTAATTCATCTTGGAAGTATGTGTACATTTTATTTTATAAATCTCAACTTATTAGAAGCAGGTGAAAGTTCACTTGACCAAAACAGCACTAAGTATTTGTGAGGCATCTACCTGGACATTTGTATTCTCTTTTTTCTATGTGCTGTAACTAGATACACAATCCAGTAACGGAGCTAGGTTCACTTTTGTAGTTTTGAAGGGCATGTGGATTTCACAGGCTTCACTCCATCTTACTGCTTTAGTTTTCTTCTCAGAACAGTATTATATAACAATGTAACAGTAATCTTTATGTAGAGCACAGTACACTTGTCAGTATAGTCAGTGTAATAGATGATGTCTTTACATTCACCACTGCAGTATTCCTTACTAACGGGATTCCCTGCCGTGAAGCTTTCCGCCTGGCCAGTTTACAAAAGATTTCCATTGCTTTAAGATATGCTGAATGTCCCCTGCTTACTCCTTGCATAAGGTAGGGTATAAAGGTGATGTTCAGGCGTACCATCCTCAGAACTTTTTTTACCACCAGTCTGAAAGCTGTTTTAACAGCCAGTCTGTTGCATACATCCGTTTTTTTTTATTATACAGTTTTTCTGTTTATTGGCTTTTCTGTGCTTGCTCCTGTTTGCTAGTGTCCTCACAGTTGCAGATAAGTACCCAGTTTGGTTTTTTTGTTACTTTTTCTGTTTTGTTTAGTGCTGTTTGGAATTAATGTCATCCAGGAAGGGTAAATTCCAGTGTGGGAGACTGAGTCCCCATAAAGACCGTCACGATAAGTGTCTTTTTTGCCTTGGTGCTACTCTCGACCATACGTCTTGTTCAATTTGCCTTGCTCACAACCGTACGTCCCCAAAGCTCTTTGTAGTAGGCTTTCTTCCCTTTCCTTGAGAGCCAGCAACTTAAGCTTCTTGCTGTGGGTACTATGCATGGAACTTCCTGCCACAAGGGTCAGCCGTCTGGGAAGAAAAAGGTGCATAAGGTAATCTTCCGCTGTCCAGTCTCTGCCGGGTGTTTCTCCTGAGGTTATTATGCACCTGGAGGATCACTCAGTTGTTTTGTCAGATTCTTCTACAATGTCTGTGTTGGAAACTGGTGAGGATTTGGCAGGCAGCACATCGACAAGGCTTTGTAGGCATCCATTTTGGGTGTTCAGAGGGAACCACTGTTGACTGTTTCTGAGGGGTCTAATGGGGTTCTGCAAATTCTCTTTCAGGAGGAGGTTTCTACTGCAGTTGGGGAATGCCATCCTGAGTCTGGGCCTTCTGGGGTTTCCAGGATGACGGTCCCTTTGAAGAAGAAACAGAAAACTAATCATGTCTCTTCTGCTCTTAGGGATCCACAAAGTGTGTGGCAGGCCTTTACTCAAGGTGTTATTTAAAGCTTTACTGTTGCTGTGGCCTCCTCAAGGGGTTTCAGTTCCTGCTCCTCCTTGGTCTGCTTCTTCCCCTAAAAGGCCCAGAGAATTCCATTCTTCTGAGGTAGATTCTGATGATTACTCCCTTGCTTATTCTGCCCAGATTCCTTCTCCTTTAGACAACAGGTCTGAGGAGGAGGATTCTCATACTCTTGATAATCCCTCTGAGGAAATTTCCTTCGTGGACATGATGTCTAGGACGGAGTCTATATTAGTTCATCGACAGCTTAAGTTGTCGAATCTGTAATGATTGAGACCTAAGCGTCGAACTTGCAAAATCACGAATGGCCATTTAAGCGAATTCTGTCCTCGGGAAAGAATTCAGTAGGCCGTCTGCGAACAAAATTAACTTTTCAACCTAAATAAAGTGGGGGACTTCGTCCCCCACCCCCCTAACTAAATATACCAACTCCGAGATCGCTCAACATTGCTGAAAAGGCAAATCCCCGATAACGGCCAAGTGACTTCTTTCCCGAGGAAAGAATTCGCTGAAATAATAATATAATAATAATATAATATAGATATAAGGAATAAAGTGGATACTGGAACCTTATTTTGAGTTTTAGGATATAATGTGTTGAGTGAGAATATTAAACAGACCATGCTCCATTATTAGGAATTTTTGAGAAGTTTTGATGAATTAGATGGGCTGGTGAACAAAAATGTAGTATTCTCATACAAAAGAGGAAGAAGTATACGAGATTTGGTGGTACACACTAAATTTCAAAGGCCAGACATAAAAATGTCTGTGCAGCTTTGGAACAAAGGACTAGATCCTGTAGAAAGTGTAGGGGATGTCCTTATATAGTAAATTCTTTTCAGACCATAAATGGCATCCCTTTTAGTGTAAAAGGGGAATACAATTGTAGAACAGAAGGGGTAGTGTATGCAATTAAATGCACGTGTAATATGTTCTATATTGGACAAACAAAAAATATTTAAAGTTAAATTGTTGGAACATTTGGGAGACATCAGGTCAGGTAAGATAAAAAGCCCCTTAGCCCAGCATTTCAGAAGTTACCATAATGGAAATCCTGAAGGACTTAGGCAACTATTTTAGAACAGGTTTGTTTAAAAAATAATAATAAGGAAGTTCATAGATATAATCTTTTGAAAAAGGAAACTATATTTATTTTAAAATATGGAACACTGATGCCGAAGGGATTGAATACTGAATGGTGCTGGAAAAAGTGTTATATGAAATTAGACATGGTCACTTTAAAAGTTTTAATTGATGTTTTTATTGTTTAATTGTTAATTGATTGAAGCTGCTGGTATTATAAAAATGACTGCTGAATTTGTGTATTTTACTCCTTGAAGGCTATTTGTAGCCGAGGTGCTAGAGAAATAAAAGTTATTTTGGTTATATGTGGTGTCATTTGTGTCAAAGCACTTATTCTTGGTGTTGTTTAGCTGTACTATTCAAGAAGTGCCTGTGTCCCAAAGGGGGAAATGGTTTTATTCCAGAATGTTTCTAGTGCCCAGAAAAGAAGGTACTTGGAGACCTATTCTAGACCTCCCCCATCTGAACAACTCTTGGAAGGTGCCTTCCTTTTGGATGCTGTCCCTTCAGTTCCTTTTCCTCTCTTGCTCCCTCAGGCCTTTCTGGTGTCTCTGGACCTCATAGATGCTTATCTCCTTATTCTGATTTATCCTCTTTTCAGGAGATTTTTGTGTTTCTCTGTTGCTTCCTAGCATTTTCAGTTCTGTGCTTTGCCCTTTCTATTGCCCCTAGGGTGTTTACTAAATGCTATGCTCCTGTGATTGGCTTTTGCAGGCTTCAAGGGATCAAAATATTTCCTTATTTGGGCACCCTGCTGATTCAGGTGTCTTATCCAGAGGTCCTTTTGCAAAATCTTCATTTTTACCATTTCTCTTCTTCAGAGCCTGGGGTTCATAATAAACTTAAACAAGTCTTCCCTGACTCCTTCGCAAGATCATGTCACTCTGGGTTGCAGGTTTCAAATGGTGCCAATGCTGGCATCCCTGCCTCCTCCATTAACTATCATTTCTTTCTTTCAAGCTCTTCTTCCCCTGGCCTCCATTTCAGTCAAGGAGTGTCTGAGAGCTCTGGGGTTCATGGCTTCCACCATTCTGATACTTCCTCTGGCCAAGCTCCACACGAGGAAGTTCCAGTGGTTTCTGAAGCTGGTGTTTTGCAAACGTTGATACAGCTATATATGTGGAAGTGGTGACATCAGCAGGGCTGGACATGACAGGTTGACATAGAGAAGAAGGGAATGGGCTCAGTGTTTGGCCAGATGTTGGAGTCTGACTGTGGCAGAAATCCCTGAATTTACAACTGCAGCAGGGACTCCAACATCAGCAGCTGTGAGTAATTTGATAGCAAAACTATACTTTTCAATTATTTTATTGGTATAACTTATAATATCTGACAGAAACTGTCTCACCATGTCTATATCTTCATCTTGAGGTATAACAACACAAAAATAAGTATACGTAAAGATATCAAATAAAAATGTCACCGTAAAAAATCTGCTAGCTTGATTCTATTAATTTTATTGAGGAAGTTTTAAGAGTCCTTAATGTATATAAAAGTCATGTGATTGGCTTTAACATTGTGTCCAGGTAGGTGGAGATGGACTTGGAATTCCACCACCCAAAACAATGTAACAATGGGTCTGAAAGGGGGTTTTGAATATTGTAAATGTTAGGCATCCTGAGTAAGAATGCAGTCCTAGGATATTTGACTTGTAAATTGAAAGTATAGCATCCACCTACCCATTATGAAGTAAATCTAATATAAAAAGATCTGTGTTTATGTGCTAAACTAATATCTCTTAATGCTACAGTAGCATAACTAAGGCCATCCTAGATACATGATCACTAGCATTCATGAGTACAATTTCTCCCTCATTGTCTACTTTCATAATTTGCAGTGTTGTATTAGCATGCAGCTCTCATATAGCAAATGCTTCCTGAGAGGATCAGTTGAGCCTATTATTCTTAGGAGGGATTTTCAACAATTTGTGGATGTGCCTCATGTTCAAAATCCCTCAGAACCTGAATAAGGGATTAATTAAAAGTGCTACATTTTCTAAGAATGAATTCATGAATATGATCTTTCAAAACAAGGACTCCGTTTTCTCACATATAAAGAGTTTTAGTAAGCTCATCTCTCTTATTTATTTTATTTTATTTTACATTTGTTAACCGGGGGTGTCTGACTGAGCCGAAAAGGCCCTGTTTTAGCAGAGGCCCGGGGAGAAAAGCTCCACAAAGAAAAATTACAGACACATTTAGTTATTTAGACATAATCAGTATACACACAAATTACAAGAGACATGTTTTTACAGTGGCATGCGGCACAAACAGTTACAGTGGAGAGAACAATCAAAAAAGATATTCATTTTAAAAATAAAGGTAAATAATAGATTTGTGGTGTACAGCTGAACTTTGGAATGTAGGTAGAATACATACATAGTACACAGGTACAGTACATACATTGTAGATTAGCCAGTGTTTGTGAGTAAGATTGAAAAACTATTATAAATTGCTCTAGATTTACTATGCATATGTTATCCGCTTTCACTAGCCTGGGGAGCAATCATGGCACTGCCAACTTTGCTTGAGATGTTGCCTGATGAGGTCTTTAAAGGAGGCTTTAGATGATGTGTTTTGAATGCTAGTAGGGACAGAATTCCATTTTTTAGCCACCGAACTACTATATAGCACATCTGCAAAGCTATTGTAGTTGTTGGTGACTTCTAGTAGTAGTTTGCTTGATGATCTAAGAGGCCTTTTGGCTGAGTGATGTTGTACTAGGTTTTTGAGGGCAGGACACTTATTGGGGAGGTAATAGATAGAATGACAGAGGCAGAGCTGATTGTAGGTTAGGAGGTTGGGCAGTTCAAGCCAGTGGAGCTGTCTCAAAGCAGTACAATGATGAGTTCTATATGAGCAATTTGCAGCAAAATGGGCAATTCTGTTATAGCAAGCTTCCATTTTGCTTAGTTCAGTTTTGTTGAGATTAGTCAGAATGGGAGATGCATAGAGTAGGGTGGATAGAAGTTGGGAGCGAGCAATGGCTGATCTTGTGTTGTTGGTAAGAAATGGTTTGATACGGTAGAGTGACCCCAGTTTGGCATGTACCTTTTCAATAGTTAAGTTCAGATGACTATCAAATTTTAGGTGGGAGTCTATGGTTATTCCCAATAGCTTAGCCTGTGGCACTGGAGCAATTGGAGTAGCATTTGTGGAGTAGATAGTGAATTGACTGTTAGTGTTTTTGTTAGAACTGGTTATAATCATAAGCTGAGTTTTCTTTGGATTGAGGATAAGTTGGGCTTTGGTAAGGTAGTTTTCAACGTCAGAGAATGCTAGTTGAGTTGTTTGCAGGAGGGTGGGAATGTTTTATGCAGCACAGATTAAGGTAGTGTCATCTGCATACTGAATTATAGATGCATGCTGTGTGGAGGTGTGGAGGTCATTTGTGAAGACTGTGAATAGTAGTGGTCCTAAGATGGTCTCTTAGCTGAGGTAATAAATTAAAACCCTTTTTCAAGAAGACTGAAATGCAAAGGAGTTAAAGGAACTCATCTCTGATACATTGTTCTCTTCAGTGTTTGTTCTCTTCAGTTTTTGCCTTTCCCACTTTATCATCCATCTTGATTGCATGCACTTTAGTATGTTGTGTATACCCCCCAGCCCCAGGACCTGCTTGAATAGTTCTCTAGCTCTTTTATTGCTTGTTGCCCGGATTTAGGTCTGTTTGGGAGCACATTGGTGTTTCTCCCACCAGTTTCTTCAACTTCTGGCATGTTTCAATGACTGGTATCTGCATAAGATTTCCATTTTATTACCCAGGCCAAAAATTACTGTGTCATGCATTCTCTACATTTTTTCTTGTTCCTTTTGATATTTTTGATTTTATTTTCAGAACGAGTAATGTTAAGCCTCTCAATTTTAACAAACATTTGATCATAGAAATTAAAAAAAACAGTAGTCTCTATGCTGCATATTTTTGTTAAGTTTCATTATCTGATGTTTAAGATCTGCTAATTGTAAATCATTTTGTTTACTTAGAAGGTCATGCTGCTTAATGCTAGGAGCCTTAACCTGAAAATGGACTCACTGGAGGCTCTCCTTGCACTGGAATATGTCAATGTCTGTGCAGTCATGGAAACTTGGTGCAGGGCTGCGGAGAGCACCCCTGCCTTACCCAGGATATACCTCCTTCTGACCCCAAAATGAGGTCGGGAAGACTAAGGGTGGTGGAGTCTCTATCTTCATTAAGGACAGGTACCTCCAGACTGGTTTGCCAACATGACACACTGGAACTACTCCAGGTGCAACCGACAGTTGGCAAGACACCCATCCAAGTTATAGTCAGCTATCAACACCCACTCCATGACTCGGGACACCCGCTCCTCTTACCTAGATCTACTTGACTCCATCAAGGTACCCCCTAACACACTGAGCCTTGGTGACTTCAACTATCCCACCATAGACTGGGTGAACTATTCTTGCACTAATGCACTCTCTCAACAATTCCTTGACCATCAATTCTAATGCACTAGACCAGCTCATCTCATCCACCACAAGGGGAGATAACATTCTGGACTTGGTTCTCACCGACATGGGCAACCGCTGCAACACTCCCATAGTATGTTCTTCCCTGGTGAGATCAGATCATTGGACTGTCTCATTCAAAGTTTCTATCCCCCCCACCCACCCATAATCAAGCTAAAAAAATTCTCAGAAGCTGACTAAAACCTCCTAAGGGAGGGTATCTGTAGCGTCACACCACTGCCCCCCTCATAGGATGCAGACAACTGTGCTGAACAATACACCAATGCAGTATACAAGCACCTGTACAACTGCATGGACTCAGCCATACCCAATAGAAATAAAACCTGCTCCTCAAGAAATCACAAACCTGTTTGGTGGACATCCTCTATCAACAGGCTTTAAAACAAAATGGAGAAACTGATGTCCAAGGGTAAAAAGAACAAATTCCAAATTGGAAAAACTCCCTCCTTAGCCTCAACAAGCAAATTAGATCACTAGTGAAAACCTCCAAAGTCAATTATGAATTGAAATTAGCCTCTGAAACAAAGGGAAACTATAATGTCATCTTCAGTTACATCAGGAACTTCCATGGCAAAGCCCAGGTTTGTTCAAAATTAGTACTTAACAGTATCACTTACACTGATTCTGTTCACTTAGCCAACCTGCTAGCAGATAGGTTCAGTGCAAACTTCAGCCCCCTGTCCCCTCAAAAGCCTTTTCATCATCCCCGATTCTTGTCCCGCATCTCATATCTCCATAGATCAAGTATTACAGGCCCTATCCAAGGCAAAGAACACAGATTCCGTGGAACCTGACAGTATCCCAGGATGTATTCTGCACCATCTCCAGCAAGAACTGGCTTCACCATTGACCACCCTTTTCAACCACAGCCTTAAGTATAGGCTTCATTCCAGCAGAATGAAGGACTCCCATTGCCATCCCCTTGCACAAAAGTGGTGCCACTACTGACCCTGGAAACTATTACCCCATTAGCTTGACAAGTCTGAGATGTAAAGCCATGGAGCGTATTATTATGGATCTCATAAACAAGGACATAGGCAATCTCCAAGCACTTAACCCCACCCAGTTCAGATTAGTCAAGGGCAGATCTTGCCTGTTGAACTTGGTTGACTTCTTTGAGACTGTCACCAAGGCCTTGGATGAGGGAAAATCAGTACATACAACTTACCTTGACCTGGCCAAGGCCTTTCACACAATCCCCCACTTGGGCATCATCGAAAAGCTAACACAACTTGGCATTAATCCCTGTCTCATCAGGTGGGTGGCCAACTGGCTCACCAACAAGAGCCGCAAAGTCAAAATAGGCACTTCCACCTCCAATAGCAAACTTGTCACTAGTGGAGTTCCCCAAGGATCTGTCCTGGGACCCCTACTGTTTGGCATCTACTTCTCAGAGGTCCAGGCAAAGACAAAAGGCCTGTGGTTGACCAGGTTTGCGGATGACTGTAAGTTGGGTGCTGTCTGACTCCCCAAATGATAACATATTGCAGGAGAGTCTCACAGCAACTAATGACTGGTGCCAAAGTCATGGCTTCAAACTAAATGCAAAAAAAAGTATCATTATACCATTTGGCAAAAGCACGACCCCTACTGATTACCACATCAACAGCAACCCCTCTAAGCACACAACGTGTTTTGAGAGATGTGGGCACTCAGATTGATAACAACCTCACATTCGACCATCATGTAGCGGCAGTGGTCAGAAAAGCCTTTTACTTGGTTCATCTCATAAGTAAAGGGATTGCATCCAGAAAAAAGGAGGTTATTACCTCTCTATACTCCTCCCTCATTGGACCAATAATTGAGTATAACACCCCATTTGGTATGTACCTCTCCAAACATCTGCACCAACTGGAAAGGCCACTGAAATAGCTCACAAAGAGAATCCATGGCCTCCAACACCTGTCCTATGTAGACAGGCTCAAATCATTATCACTCTACTCAGTATCATACATATTGCTCAGGGGTGATCTGTGTCTTGCCTACAAGGCAATCTCGGACACTGCTCTACTAGAGATGCTCCATATCCGTAAATCCATAAGTCTAACTCCTCAGCATTAGCTGCTCAAAAGGCCTGAATCTAATATGTGATATCAACAAAACCTGCAGGAGAGACAGGTTTGTCTCCCAGAGGCTGCTCCATCTCTGGAATAGACTTCCCATGCAGGTCAAACAGAGTACCTCGCTGACCTTCTTCAAGCACAACCTTGGTGAGTGGATGGGAAACCACAAATTTGTCCCAGGGGTTCCACCTGTGTCCCTCATTGACAGGGGTGACAGGTGCTGACTGAGGTTTCTTTTTGGGGATAAACTCTTGGCTAGGCTTGTAAGGGCCCAGGGCCATTAGCCTAGTTAACCTCCTGTGATCCTATAAGATGGGCATAGGTAGAACCCATATCATTAAAAAAAAAATAAAGTTCCTTAGCTAGTTGTCCTTATTTAAAACTTACAAAAATTTCAAAACCCTTCATCTCTTAGGAACAGAGCTTGCTTGGATGGAAATTTCTGAATATGTTCCATGCAAGTACTACCATTTTAAAATTGAGAATGATAGTTTATTTATAAGTTACTGTTGTGCGTAATACTTTGGAATAGGAATAACATTTTTAAATGAATATTTTAGAAGCGGTGGTGGTGCTGCGGTAGCATTGTCGCCTCACAGTTAGACGTTGCCCATTCGATTCTCAGTTGGAGCGTCTTCTGTGTGGCGACATGCGTGAATGGGCGTTCCTTTGTTGAAGGTTGTGCGTTAGGCCCGGCAAGCCAGCGTGTCAAAATCTACTGCCAATCATTAGCGGACCGGAGTTCCACTGTGGCGACTCCTAACCGGGAAAAGCCGAAAGAAACAAACAGTTTATGAAATAGAAGTTTAATATTCCTTTGATTTTTTTTTGTTGTTGAGTTTACTGAGCACACAGTGAAGAGTTCTGTTTTTACTCATCAATAATTACTTCACTGTTTTGCCATTGGCTTGTACAATGGACATGTGACCTTGACCAGTCTTAAGCTTTTCTGTTTGTTAAATGTTATTCTGATGAAGTCTCTTATGTTTTGTTAGATGAAAGAGCTTCCTAAATTTCTGAAGTTTATTTCTTCATCCTGGTGAATTGCATTTTTTTCTTTTCTTTTTCATGTTATTTGGTTTGCATTCAGCCACACATGCAGTTTGAGTTTTGCTTCACTCAGTATATATTTGTTGCTCTAATACTCACTTTGGGATTCAGAAGGCTTGGCATCTACAGTATATGTCTGGTGTACTCCATATAGGGAAGGTACTTAGTTCAGTATTCACAAAGCTTGGTACTTAGTTTGGTGTACACCATCTAAGACTGGTACTTCATTTAGGATTTAGAAAGTTAGGTGTATACCATGTAACATTTGCACTTAACTTAGGATGTAGTACTCTCACAGTGTTAGCTTGGTGTATGTGTACATATAACAGTAATACTTACTTTAAGATTTAGAAAACTTGGTATGGAGACCATACTGGCAGTGGCAGAATTTGAATCCCAGCACTACCAACCAAAGGTCATACCGAAGTAAATATTGTGGGAAGAAATAGCCAGGGAATTGTTATGTCTAGGCTTGTATAGGCCCTAGGGCTGACAGCCTAGTACCAACCTATGAACATGGAAGGGTCAGGTGCTACAGTCCTTGGTTACACTCTACTGCACCAAAGAGGTCTGATGGCTACCAGAGGGATGGTCTTGTGAGTCACACCACAGTTGCTCAATACTATAAAGTAAAAGACAAAAAGGAAGGATTTCTTGTTATGGTGGCAGTGTAAACACATGGGAGACCCTCTTTCTGTAAAGATAGGAAAGTAAAAGTAACTATTTGTATCCAACTTATTACTTGTAAATTAGTTTAATTCAGTTGCACATTGCCCCTATAATCTTCTAACAACCTGAATTTTAAGGGGGAAGTGGAAATAAACAGCTCAAAGTGAAAAGCTTCATGCAGAGAGAAGTGAAGCAGGCCTTGCAGAGGATGGGCAATCCTTTGCAGGCCATAACTGCAGAGACTCTGCCTGTTGAAATGCAGTTTCAACAAATACTGGATAAACTAATGGCAAGTGACTCAAAATTAAATTAATACATGGGCAGGACAGAGAAAGTCTGAGGAAGCACTTTCTCTACACTTAGACAGATTGTTGGGGATTCAGAAGGATGTAAAATAGCTGAATACTCATGTTATAGATAACCAGGTTAAGCTGGAATTACTTGAGATGAAACTTACAGATATTGAAGACAGGGCACATAGAAAGAACCTTAGATGTTCTTGCCTACCAGATAACAAAGAAGGAAGGGATTCTCATGCTTTTATGACATCATTATTTGTTAGAACAAACTGTTTTTTGTCACCACACGAAACTTTGATTGCGCAAGCTCACGGACTGTACTGTCCATGGACACAGGGAACCCCAAAAAGCCTAGGCATCTAGATAAATAATAGTTCGCTGTGCCACATATGGCCTAAAAGAATGAATCCTAAGAAAACTTTGGCAACCAGGGCAAAAGTTGATGGGTGGGGACATCAGAGTCTTTGCTGATCAAGATTATAACACTGAAACACACAGAAGGAGGATTTACACCATTTCTGCAGTTATGCAGGACTAGGAAGTTAAAATTTAAGTTACTATACCCAGTGTTTTTGAGGGTGGTCTTCCCAGCTGGAGTTAAAATGTATGCTGACTCCATGGAAGCATTGGAGGCACTAATAGAAGGATGTACACAGGGATGAGAACCTGAAAGTGATTGATGATCGATAGGGAAAAGGAAATCTCAGAACAGGGTGAGTACCAAGGCAAAAAAAAAATATATACCTCATCCAGTCTATAGACAACTGAAAAAAACTGGAAGGAAATGAGTGACTTGGATTTGTAGTTACAGAAACACATTAATAATAGGTGGTACCTCCGAACATAACAACAGACATTGTATTTCTTGATGTTACATTCACCTAATTTGGGTAATATAAAGAGCAGGCCCTAATAACTCCATGACCTAATGATATATTCTGAAAGAATGTAAATATTCATAGGTGATATCCCATGACAGTACTTTATGCTTGATCTATCATAGTCTGGTGTTTCAGACAACCTTGGAAGCCAAACTGTTTTTGACTATATATAATTTAAACACTTCTCTACAGTTTAAATGTTTTGTTTTTATGTTGATAGGTATTTGTTTATGTTGTTGTATTAAGTCATGTTGTTGACTACTCTTTATACATAACTAGTTGAAATTGTGAGTCAAACTGGGAATTAATAATGCTTGAAACAGATGAGATGGGTATTAGTCCAAAGGGGAGCTAACCATGAGGGGAAAAGAATGCTTATTGAATTGAATATGAAAGTGTATGTGTGCAGGCTAGCTCATTCAATGTGTCACAACGGTGGGAAGTTCTCAGCACAGGGTAACCACCTGCTATTAAGTGATAACCTGGCAAAATTTCAAGCCCCCATAAACTCTGAGAGCACTGCTGGCTATGCAGAACTGTTCACAGAAACCCTGTACAAGCATGTTAATAGCTGCATAGAGGTCGGTATATCGACCAGGAAGAAGTATAGAACTAACTCAGAAAAACAAGTCACCCTGGTGGTATTACAAAATCAATAGGCTGTATAACAGGAGGAAGAAAATCATGGCAAAAAATTAGGAGGTGCAGTACCCAGTGGGATAAAAACACTCTCATCAAACTAAACAAACATATCAGAGGAGAAATAAAGTTTATCAAAGACAAATTTGAGGTGAATTTGGCCTCCCAGGCCAAGAACAACCGCTAGGCATTCTTTAGGTATGTGCAACCTTAAAGGCAATTCACAATTTTGTGCAGATTGTAAATGGACCTACATTGAGCCATAAAATATAACAAATCTACTGGCCAATAAATTCAGCTCCAACTTTACCCCTCTCTCCACCTCAACCTTCCCTCAGGAAATACAATCAAATATAACTCTCCCTGCTATCACTAGGGAACAGTTTCTTAATGTTCTCTCTGAAGCCAAGAACACTATCAATGGGCCCAGACAATATCCCAGGATACCTTCTAAATAGCATGAAACATGACCTATCAGGGCCTCTGGAATTATTATTTAACTATAGCTTCCAAATAGGCTTCATGCCTCCTGATTTGAAAATAGCAACAGTCATCCCTCTGCACAAAGGTGGGCCATCTACAGACCCTGGAAACTACAGACCCATAAGTCTCACTAGTCTTATATGTAAAGCAATGAAAAAAGTTATCATGGAAATGATAGGTAGTGATATAGTAAACCTCCAGACACTGGACCCAACCCAGTTTGGTTTTATCAAGAGCAGATCATGCCTACTCAACCTGGTGGACTTTTTTAAGAAGGTCACCAAAGCAATGGATGAGGGCAAAATGGTTCACACTGCCTACCTTGATCTGGCCAAGGTATTTGATACAATACTCCACTCAGGCATTGTTGGCAAACTCAACATATTATGTACATACTCGTATGGTACCCAGTGGATAGCCAACTGGTTCACAGACAAGACCCAGAAAGTTAGAACTGAGGAGTCCACCTCTACAAAGAGGCCAGTCACAAGTGGAGTCCCTCAGGGATCAGTCTTTGGACCACTCCTTTTTGGCATTTACTTCACGGAAGTCAAGGCTAATGTCAGTGGCCTCTGGCTGACTAAATTTGCAGATGATTGCAAATTCGGAGCTGTCATTGAATCCCATACTGACACAATTGTTCTCCAGGAGGGGCTGACACAGACTAAACTGGTGTCAGAGCCATGGACTAAAACTAAATGCCAAGAAATGCATAATAGTATCCTTCAAGAAGTCATCCACACCAGGTACCTATCATATTGACAACACACCCCTTAGAGTTGACCTAGTATTCAGGAACTGAAGGGGTGCACATAAATGATAATCTAGCCTTTGACCATCATGTGTCTACAGTAGTGAGGAAATCATTCTTATGTTGTGCAACTTATAAACAAAGGTATGACATCTAAGTCCAAAGAAGTCATTGTTTCAATGTATTCAGCATTCATCAGACCTATCACTGAGTACAATGCCCCCTTAGGTATGTACCTAACCAGGCATATCCAACAAATGGAACATCCACAGAGGTTCCTCACTAAAAGAATACAGGGCTTAAGTAAAATATCCTATGAAGACTGCCTGAAGGCTCTATCCCTGTAGTCTGTCTCCTACAGGCTTTTTTAAGGGGAGATCTATGCCTGACATACAGGGCATTGTCAGACCCCACTCTGATGGATCTCCTGCATACCTGAAAAACAAACATCACCAGAATTACCCATTCTAAAGACTTAAACTTTGCCTGTGATATAAATAGGAAGAATATGTTATAGACCACTTAGGACATCCTATAGTTTACCCCTGAGGTTTGGTACGTTTCCATGCAGGCCCTGCAAAGCCTGCAAATATATGTCCTGAACTAATACATTTGCACATCCTATAACTGATAAGGACTATGGTTTTAGGGTACATGCTGACTGCAGGACAGCTAATTTAGTGTACCTTACGACTTGTAATGACTGTGAGTCATACTATGTGGGTAAAACTAATCAGAAGTTGAAGGATTGTGTCCTGCAGCATGTAGGGGACATAAGGAGAATGAGTTGTATAAGCACCCTTTTTAAACATGTTAAAGATCATAGTGGACATTCTTTTAAGTTCACTGTGATGGAGGTTATAACAGAGTCTGCCTGAGGTTTGGGACGTTTCCATGCAGGTCCTGCAAAGCCTGTAAATATATGTCCCGAACTAATACATTTGCACATCCTATAACTGCTAAGGACTATGTTTTTAGGGTACATGCTGACTGCAGGACAGCTAATTTAGTGTACCTTGTGACTTGTAATGACTGTGAATCATACTACATGGGTAAAACTAATCCGAAGTTGAAGGATTGTGTCCTGCAGCATGTAGGGGACATAAGGAGAATGAGTTGTATAAGCGCCCTTTTTAAACATGTTAAAGATCATAGTGGACATTCTTTTAATTTCACTGTGATGGAGGTTATACCAGAGACTGCCAGAGGTGGGGAAATAATCAATAGAACAGAATGTGTGGAGATGAGGTGGATTGCCACATTACAGGCACAT
This sequence comes from Protopterus annectens, assembly GCF_019279795.1. NCBI lineage: Eukaryota > Metazoa > Chordata > Ceratodontiformes > Protopteridae > Protopterus > Protopterus annectens. The sequence goes on along the minus strand of NC_056746.1, from coordinate 946,391,375 downwards.
AGAACACCAGGCTTAAATTACAGTGTTCCTTCAAAGCCAGCATTGAAATCGAGGCCATTACATCACTAATTGGCCCAACTGTTTGATAGGGTAATTTCTTTTTGAATGTGCTTTTTAACTGTACTTGTTGGTTTGTGTATACTGAGGATCTGATGAAGCATTTTTATGTGAAAGCGCTTATCCTGATTTTTATTAAATACAGTTTTATTTAGTCTCCTTGAATTTTTATGCTGCTTGGCGTGGTGGTTGTATTGCTGTTTTCTTTCTACCGACAAAACTGGTGTCAGAGCCATGGACTAAAACTAAATGCCAAGAAATGCATAATAGTATCCTTCGAGAAGTCATCTACACCAGGTAACTATCACATTGACAACACACCCCTTAGAGTTGACCCAGTAGTCAGGAAATGAGGGGTGCACATAAATAGTAATCTAGCCTTTGACCATCATGTGTCTACAGTAGTGAGGAAATAATTCTTATGTTGTGCAACTTATAAACAAAGGTATGACATCTAAGTCCAAAGAAGTCATTGTTTCACTGTATTCAGCATTCATCAGACATATCATTGAGTACAATGCCCCCTTAGGTATGTACCTAACCAGGCATATCCAACAAATGGAACATCCACAGAGGTTCCTCACTAAAAGAATACAGGGCTTAAGTAAAATGTCCTATGCAGACTGCCTGAAGGCTCTATCCCTGTATTCTGTCTCCTACAGGCTTTTGAGGGGAGATCTATGCCTGACATACAAGGCATTGTCAGACCCCACTCTGATGGATCTCCTGCATACCTGCAAAACAAACATCACCAGAATTGCCCATTTTAAAGACTTAAACCTTGCCTGTAATATAAATAAGACCTGCTGGAGAGACAGGTATGTATCCCAGAGATTACCCTGTCTCTGGAACAGGCTCCCCATCCCTGTGAAGCAGAGTTCCTTCCTAACCCAATTCAAGTGCAACCTGGACAATTGGATGGGAAACATGTAATTCATCCCTGGTTTAGCACCTGCCTCTCTAATGGACACAGGCAACCTGTAAATGGTTCATCTTCCAGGTCCTAGCTTGTAAATGTTTCATCTCTCAAGCCCCTGCTTACACTTATCAAGGGTATCAGAACTTGTTTGAGATTTGGGATGCATGGCTAGTCTTAAAAAGGCCCTTGTGGTCATTAGCCTAACCTATGAACCTATAAAATATCATGGAATGTAGCTGGACTAGGGAACTCAGTAAAAAGGCATAGGGTATTTACTTGGCTGAGAAAACATTCCCCACATGTCATTTTACTTCAAGAAATGCATTTGAATGACTGAACAACAGAAATTAAGAAGAACAGGGTATGAGGTGTCTCCTCATTCCCAGAGGGGGAAAAAGGGGCACTATAATACTGATAAATAGGAATGATCAATTTCAGGTTATAGATACATTAAAAGGTAAACAAGGCAGATTTGCAGTAACAAAAGAGAAAGCTGAGGCAAATGTAATTATCACTGCTTGTATTTATATACCTGCCCCAAACCCCTGTAGAGGATTTCAAAGAAATTTGCCACAAAGTGACTGTCTTTCAAATGGTAGAGTTTAAGTTTTAGAATGGGTAGTTTGGCAATGGCAACAAAACACTTAGATGACCTTGTGTATGCTAGTTACCATTAAGGATGCATACATTCTGCACCAAGCTTGAACATTGAGAATCAGACTTTGACAACCTAGGGTGTACAGAGTGAGTTGCTAACTCTGAATTCTACCCGTAGACTTCTGCATACATGGCAAATTGAATTAGCTGGGTAGGCAGACTAGTAGAGAGAAGATGTTCAGCATAACTCGAGCACAAAGAGTGCAGACAATACATGAAAGGTAATTATTGCTGACAATGAATGCTTTGAAATTGTGCGCAGTCTGACAGCAATGAACAGCAAAGAACTCCTAGCAGCCAGAAATGAATGCCAAGGAATTAGCATAATATGTGATAGAAATTAAGGCTAATAAGATAACCTTTTCTGAACAAAAAATACATGTAACAGAAACCGTATGTTACGACAATCACTTGTGAGTAGAGCTAAGCATAAATATGGATCATATACTATGATGTATCACAATGAATAAACATCTGCAATATTGAGGAAGTATATCAGTTCCACAGTGATAGTTCACATAATGCTTCAATTTCATCAGGAAGCACACTCCAAAGTTTAGATTACATACTTAAGGCTTTCTTCATCTTCACTGAGATTAACTGGGGTGACAGCATCATTCCACACTGATTTTGGGTTATAGATGTGATTAGGTCTGACCAGATTACAAACCAGAATGGAACAGTGGATGTTAGAGTGATTATGATGAGTGAGAATAGACCTGCCTTTTCATTGACTGAAAAGCAAACTGCAAGGTTACTGACTGGTGCTCATAAGTTTCAGAGAGTAATATAAATCTATAAACCATTTTTTCATATTTTTGGAGCACTGGAATACTCTAACACTATTTTTACAAAGTCCTAGTGAGCAGGGGTGCTGGAAGCTGTTGAAGGCTGGGGGAGAAGAGGGGGGTTGGAGGACAAACAGGCACTTAACAATACAAAAAAGTGCAAATGTTTATCTATTTATATATCAGTATGTACTATGATAAGAGAAACAGAAGCTGAAACGTGCATTTTTGTCAAAGCATGTGAAGATAGTTTATTTTGGTTCTTACTTCAGGTAAATGTACATGAACTCAAGCCAAAGGGTCTACCTCTGTCTGCCTTTGAGATTATTACAAACATCTGAGGTAATAACATGGCACTTGACTGCAAAACACAGTTTGCACTGCAATTATAACCCAAGGGCGTGCAATGCAGCATGCCAGTGAATTTGTCTTTGCAGCTTTAGCTGCAAGAAAGCATGATATTGTAGCCAAAGCACATTACAATTCAAACATTATTTTTTTCTGAAAAACATTAGTATTTCACTTCTGAAATATTGCAACTTAGTACACATATATTGTGGACATTAGTTTTATAAAGCCATTTCCGTAGAGGTTAAATAGCCATAGCATGGAACCAAAACATTGCATCAGACTGACAACAAAAGGCCTCTGAAAATCTAGCTTTAGCTGTATGTAAGAAGCCATGTGTCAGATCAATGTAGACAGTTAAAATAAAATAAAAGGAGGAACTGTGAAAAGGTACTTTAGTGCAAAACAAAATAAAATAAAAGCAGGAACTGTAAAAAGGTACTTTAGTGCAAAACAAACACATGCTGTCCTAATGGACTGTGGGACTTTTCAAAGGATACACCACAGGTGACTTTTTAGGAATCACAAAAATTAATAGCCTCATAGAACTTTTACAGAACCTATCCCTCCAAAAACAAACCATAGAAATCCTGAAACTTTTATTTACTTATGTACGTCTCCTGCCCCCAACATTTTGTGCAGAGATGAGATAGTCCCCTGGTGAAAATCAAGTTTAGTGCTAGACTGTGACCACACAAGCCCCGTGAAAAACTAGCTTTACTAGCTGTATGTAAGAGACCATACATTGTCTTGCCTGGATGTTGAATAGCACCTGGGTGGACACCAAACATAGTCGCAGACTGTGATAATAAAATACCCCTGAAAACCTGGCCTCAGAGCTATATATATGAGGCAATATGTCAGTTCCACAAAGACAGTTCACAATAAAAACAGAAGAATTCTAACAGGGTATTTGGTGCAAAACACTCACTGTCTCAATGGAAAGTCCAGCTTCTGAGAGGGTATTCTACCTTTGATTGAGACAGAATCACAAAAATATAATGGCCATATGTCACTTTGACAGATTCTGCCCAACTGAAGTTGTCAATTTTCATGTTATCCTCAATGGATGGGTTTGGTTCTGATCCCTCTGAACCGACTCAACCGCTTGCTAAAGCTCATGGCAACCAAAAGCTCTCGAGCTTTCCCCTTTGTCCATAATATAACTGGTTCATTATCCTAGATCTCATTTGCCGCTTTCAGCCTCAGACTTTTTTTTGCCTTACTCTCAAACTCTTCAGATAAGTGAATTTTCTATAGACTTTTTGCCTTATATTTTCCCCTTTTTTCAGCTTTTCTATTTTCTATATCTAGCACATCCTATTTTGCTGGTTCCCTCCCCTTGTTAGGTACTATTCTTAGTACCTTCCCTCTGTCCTTCAGTAGCTTCCTTTTTACCATCCCTAGTATTTCCTTACTTTTCTACCCACTATATCTTTAGTGTGTGTGTGTGTGTGTGTGTGTGTGTGTGTGTGTGTGTGTGTGTGTGTGTGTGTGTGTGTGTGTGTGTGTGTGTGTGTGTGTGTGTGTGTGTACGTGTGTACTTCTGTCTTCCCAATCTGGCCATGGCAGATAAAAACAAGGAAAAGGAGAAATCCCCTGCAGGGTTTAAGAGATGTACAAAGTGCTCTCACAAAATTCGTATTCAGACCAGCACTCACTATGCATTTTTTTGCTTAGGATCTCACCATTTACAAAAAGACTGCTCCATTTCTCATTCTTTTAGCCATCGGCTCTAGTGGAGCAGAAAACCAAGTTGAATTTAAAGGGCCTGATACCATCCTCCGGTGAGGCTATTTCTGGGTCACTGTCTAAAGATTGTACCAGATATAAGTCTAAATCCCCCAAATCAACTCCAGCTTCCTCGACTAAATCTTCAGAGGCAAAAAAATGGAACTCTTCAATACCGATACCTGTGCTGGCACTGACTATTAAAAAGTCTAAGTAGTCAGTTCCACCTTCAGAGAAGACAATGGCTTCAATGCCTTTATTCATCAGTGCTGACTAAAGAATTTATTACAGTGCCTAGGTACAGGTATTCCCCATCCATCAATCCCTTCCCAGATAGACTGCCTTCCCCCTTCCTGGACCATTCTTCTCCTCTGGCAAAATCCACCCATTCTTCCAGAAGCTTCACTGAGGAAGAGCTGGAAAGAGTGGTGAGGAAGATACTCTGGGCACAAAGAGTCACTGGAACCTCTAGGCCTCCTATCCTGATGGGTCAGGGTCTTTCTACTTCCACCCCTCCAAGCACCTTTTCTCCTGTGACTTCTGCGGTAAGTTCAGAGTCCTTGGTTCCGAGTTGTCTGGCACTGACTACCTTGGTCACAAAGTTGTCTTCTTCATTGGCACATATTGTGTCTCTGAGCTCTCTGGCTCACTCAGAACAGGAGACCTCCTGCAGCCAAACCTGCCCTGTCAGTTCTGAGAAGTTTGAGTCGACCCGAGTTTTTTTGAGTCATCTCTTTTCCTCAGAGCCTTGGCAAAGATCAGCTAGGCTCAGTTTCTGCCTTGGGAGGGGTCTGCCCTGGTCAGGGGGAGACTATGGTGCCATGCTCTGTTCTTTCAGGCCCAGACTGCCTTCCTGCCATGGGTGTATTGGCTTTTGAGGCAAAGAAGAGGGACTTGTCTGTTCCAAGTCACCAGTCATTTCTACCCCCCCCCCCTCAGAACAACCTTGCAAGTCACTGCTTGCATCAGAGCCTCATCCGCTTCCTCTAGCTGGACAGCAGGTGTCAAGGCCTCAGGGAACCCCACATTTGGAAACGTCTTCTTCCGACACCTCCCCAGAGCTTCCCACTAAGGAGGTTTCTTGGAAGAGAAAGTGCAAGAGGAAACACATTGATTCCCCTGAAGAATCATACGATGACGTCACAGATTTTGAGGTGGGTGAAGGATCTTCAAATTCACCTCGTGATGGCGTCTCCTTTGGAGACATCCTGGAAATTATGAAACAGAGAGGTAGTTGGCAGTCCAGCAATCCTACATTGGAGAAATCTGTGTATCTGCAGGCTTTTGGCACCTGACCATCTGCCTCCTGGGTGACTCCATCCACTGATGAGCTCATTGAGTTGATCTCTCAGTGGACATGGAAGGCCCCTGACTCTATTGAGCCAATATCCTGGATACCAGACAAAATCATAATTGCACCCTTAAACAAACCCTTCTGGACCAAGGGCTTACCAGTAGATGCCATGGTCATGGCAGCAGCCACCAAAAAGGAACTGGCAGAAAAAAGTTCCAGGATTCATCCTCCTAATAGAGAGTCTATGATGATGGATAGGATAGGGAAGAGTATTTATGCTTCAGCGACCTTTACCTTATGGTCTTTCAATTACCTGTCACATTTTAGGAGGTGGCAGAGAGATCTGATTAAAGAACTTTTGGATGCCTTCTCAGGAGTCATTTCTGACAAGGTTCGTGACTCTGTAACTTCTCAGTTGGCCACCCTGACTTCCATCCATGAGGCTCATTTCTCATGCAGATGAAGGGATGACAAGAGCCATTGGTTTAGGAGTAACCTTAAGCAGAGATGCCTGGATGCATTTGTGTGACTTTGCAGAACCCTTCAAGTCTATGCTTGTCAATACTCCCTTTGATGGCACTTCCTTGTTGGGCCCAAAGTTAAAGACACACTCACTAGATGTGAAAAGGATGGAAAGACTCTTTCTGCAGTGGGCATATGTTTCTCCACTTCTCAGACCTTGGTGGAAAAATGTGTTTCAAGAAGTCCCAAGGGTCCTTTCCTTTGACAGGTAGTGACAGCTCCCCCAGGGCAGAGTGGGGAGCTCCAATCAAAGATGCTGCCCTCGTGGCAGAAGCCATCTGGAGAACCAAGGTCTCCAAGACTCGTTCTTTGGTAAACCTTTCCAGTGCTCTAGAAAGGAGGCCCGAGTGCTCTCCTGTGGAGGCAGTTGGGGGTAATTTTTCCCTGCACCAGAGAGCCTGGCTACAGACAACTTCTGACAAATGGGTGCAGGGAATTATATCCGGAGGTTATATTGTTCCCTTTTCACTAACTCCATCATATTACAGAAAAATCCCGCATGTTCCACCCAATCAAAGGGAACAAGCAGCACTAGAAATACATAAGCTGCTAGAAAAGTGAGGCATCCAAGGGTTCCTATCACGAAATCGAACAGGTTGAAGAGCAAATGCCTTTAACATCGGAAATGCCATTCATTGATGTATTTTTTGTAAGATGGCAGTACAGTGAAGATCGGAAAATTTACCCTTTCCTCACTGTAGTGCGATCTCAGAGTTGGTATATATAATTAGCGTGGGGTGTGAGGCACAGCGCCCCACAAACGCGACTTTGAGGTATGGCATTTTAGATATTTTAGCTATTCTCTATTCAGTCTTTTTGATCTCATAATATAGACCCATCATCCAAAAGATAGGATCCAAAATTTACTCAAGGTTCTTTTTAGTGCCATAAAAGACAGGCGACTTGAAACCTATTCTAGTCTCAGCAAACTAAACAAATCAATTCAAATCAAATTCCGGATGGTCAAGGTTCAGTCCATCCTTCAGTTTCTGGAAAAGGATAACTGGATGTGCTCCACAGACCTCCAGGATGTGTACTAACACATACAAATGCACAGGCGATCCAGGAGGTTCTTATACTTCCAGCTGGGAGCCAGTCACTGGGTCTATATCATATAATAGAGTATTGAAAATGTCGAATACTTAAAGAGTGAAAATGCCAGAACTCAAACTCCTTATTGTGGGGGCTGCACCCCCCACACCCCCTGCTAAATATATATTCCAACTCCAAGATCGCACTACAGTGAGGAAAGGGCAAATATTCCAATCTTCACTGTACTGCAGTCTCAATAAAAGAACTTCGAGTTCTGGCATTTTCCCTCTTTAGAGTGTTCGACATTTCCATTATTCGATTATATGATATAGACCCCAGTCAATACCATTTCAGAGTACTGTCATCGTGTCTCACCACAGCTCCCAGGGTGTTCACCAAATTCATGGCAGTAGTAGCAGGTCACTTGAGACTGCACAGATTCCAAGTATTTTCATACCTAGATGACTGGCTTGTCACTGCCACGACCAGGCATTAACTCGTAGAAGCTAGACAAAAGGTTCTTCAAACATGCTCCTCTTTGGGAATAACTGTAAACTATGAAAAATGTCACCCAGAGTCAACCTAAGTCCTAGAATTTATAGGGTGCCATTTTAAACACAAAAACTACCATAGACTCTTTTCCTTCACAAAGATTATGAACAATTCAAAGATACCTTTCGAGCATAATCACCAAGAACAAAGTACCAGCCAATCTAGGTCTCCAAATATTGGGTTCCATGACAGCATCAATAACTCTTGTACCCCTGGTCAGATACCATATGCAAATTCTACAGTGGTTGCTTGTGCCACAATGGTCAATATTTAGCCATCCCATGTCCACACCAATTTCCATCACCGACATTTTCAAGAAAGATCTAACATGGTGGACTCATTCAGAACAAATTCTACTAGGACGCCCCTTTTCTCCCCCTCAGCACAAGGCCACTGTGACCATGGATGCTATGCTGAGGACAGTGCTCTTAGTGTTGCAAGCCTTTCAGGATGCTCTACCCTCTGGAATAATTGTGATTCAAATAGCCAACATGTCAGTTGTCTGGTGTATCAACAAACAAGGGGGAACCAGGTCTTATCCCCTATGTTGAGAATCCCTCAGAGTGTGGCAATGGGTAATCTCATCAAACCACTTTCTCATAGCAACGCACATTCTGAGGAACTCCAGTGTAACAGAAGACAAATTAAGCATCTCCATTCTTCTACCTCATGAGTGACCCTCAATCAGAAAGTGTCTGAGGGAATTATTTGGTCATGGAGCCAGCCTTGCTGCGATCTATATGCCTCTCCCCTAAACAACAAATGCAGCAGCTATTTTGCCCTAAGCCCACCAATGGGAAAAGCCCTGAGGGATGCTCTTCTTCATGTTTGGCCTCCCAGTCTCCTTTATGCCTTTCTATCAATACCTTTGATTCCCAAATTTCTTCAGAAAGCCATCAGGTTGAAGAGCAAAGTCATCCTCATAGTCCCCTTTTGGCCTCAACAGATTTGGTTCCCCTTCATTTGGCCTCACCTAATCAAGCAATCTTGGATACTGGATCCAAGTCTATATCGCCTGTCCCGCCCAACAGGCATGCTCCATCCTGACATTCACAATCTCAAGCTGACAGTAGTAGCCAGACAACCTATACTCTCTTCTCCTCTTCGATACATACCACTATCATTTCATAAGCCTTCCACACAAAAACTGTATTCTAGTAAATGGAAGAAGTTTGTATATTGGGCTCTGCAGAATGACACTGAATCCTTTTCAGCCCCAGTTCATGAAATCTTCAAGTTCTTGCATTGCTTTTTGATAGTGGGGCCAATCCCTCCACCATCAAAGTTCAACCAGCAGCCATCTCTAACTTTCATATTGGTTTCAAAGACTCTTTTTGTGGATCCTCACAATCTCTATAAGTTTTTCTTGAAGGGCACTCTTCTGTTACAACCTCCCTTCAAAGACCCTACTCCACCATGGGACCTTAACTTGGTATTACAAGTAATCAGTCAACAATCATTTGAACCTGCCCACACTTGGGATATTAAGTTCCTTTCCTGAAAGACTCTTCTGTTACTCCCGCTCAATTCTGCCAGAAGAATTTCAAAGATTCAAGCCCTATCATCTAGACCGCCATATCTAGTCTTCCATAAGGACAGGGTTTCACTTAGAACCTACCCTTCATTCCTTCCAAAAGTGGTCTCTGAGAGCAACAGCAATGAATGTATTAACTTGACAGTTTTTTCCCCAACTATTCTAATAAAGGAAGTATTGTTTACATTATTTGGATGTAAATAGACACTTACATTTTTACCTACACAGGACAAAAAACTTCAGAAAATCAGGCCAGCTTTTTATCTCCTTCCTACATACCAAATTGGGACAGGCTGTATCCAACGTCACTTTAGCAAAATGGCTGGCTAACTGCATTTCCTTTACATATTCCAAATCCAGTGTTACTCTTTCAAAACTCGCAAAGGCTCATTCCGCAATAGTTGTAGCTACATCAGCTGTTTTTCAGGCTAGAGCATCCATGGATGACATATGTGCAGCAGCAACATGGGCTAATCTCCATACCTTTATTACTCATTACAAATTGGGTCTGGTCTCCAAGGGTAGAGCATCATTTGGCTCAATGGTACTTAGGAATATCCTTCCTTAGTCTGCCCAGGAAATAAGGTAGCTGGGGACTCTGTCCCATCCATTGAGGATAACATGAAACTTGATAACTTCAGATAAAGAAGTTATGTTCTCACCATGATGTTCCATCTGAGCTGTCAATTTTCATGTATCCTCAACTCCCCACTCTCCAACCCCCTACCTAATTCTTTTGGCAGAGTGGGTGATTTCCACCTTATCACAATCTGGCTGATTATTTTAAATGTTCATTGACCCAGACATGATCCCTGTTGGAAATATAAAAATTTTCAGTCCTCCTCTTCTTCTGCTTATTGTGTCAGCAAACTCGATCTGAGGTAATGAATCAGTTGCATTATGGGTAAAGGTGGCACCTTGAGAGTTTTTGGTTGCCACAAGCTTTAGCAAGCAGTTGAGTCGGTTCTGAGGGTTTGGAACTGAACCCATCTGCTGAGGATACATGAAAATCAACAACTGAGATGGAACGTTATGGTGAGTATATAACTACTTTTTTCCTTTCATAAATCTCTTGTCCTTAGCCTTTTGTGCAAAATACCAAGGTGGAAACCAGGAATACTGGCAGACTGTGACAACAAAAGCCACTCAAAATGTTAGTTTTACTAGCTGTGTTAAGAGACCATATTTCAGTTCCCTGAAGACAATTCACAATAAAAAAATCATGGACTTCTAATAAAGTATTTTAGTACAAAACGCACATATGCTGTCCTAGCAGAATGTGCCCCTGCTGGGAAATTACAGTATCTCATCTCACTTTGAATGAATCACAGAAGTGTAATGGCCTTATGGGTCTTTAACAGATTCTAGCTTCCTGAAAAAAATCATAATGGTCAGAAGCGATCCTGTAAATACCATTTGCTTTCATACAGCACATGTCCCCAGAACTGATACTCACATTCTGTAGACTTCTATCTCACTGAGAAGAAAACAAAAAAATATAATCAATACAGTACTATATTTCACCTTCCTGCTATTAGATATATTCACTGACCCCGACAAGCCATATTTTAGTTTGATTGTTTTCAAGAAATGACCATGTATATTTACAGCAGTGTCTTCTCGTCCCTTCTCGATAAAGATGTCCATTTTCTATGTACACCTCTGATTAAAGTAAATAAAGTAAAGTAAGTAAAAATAAAATTAGAGCTAAAATTTATTTCAAACCCTCACAGCACTGGTTATGTGTAGCAATTTGGCATGACTCCTTTGCATACTGTTTCTAACTGGTTCCCCTAGTTCTCATAGGATTCTATCACATCTGTCCTGGGCATTGTGAGGGGCTGGCTGCACCCCCTACACCCCCTAAATAATATAACCATTTTTCTGAGTTCACACTATTTGTGATAACGGGGAGCCACATTTGTTGAATCCACATATTGTTCCCCTGTTTGCTACAGGTAACTATTGCCCACATTGCCTCTCTCCTAAACTAGCCATGTCAAAGAGTGTTTTGCATAACTCAAGTAATCACTCTTTGTTTTCATTTACAACCTGCCCTCATGCACAGAGCCAGTTATGGCAATCACCTCTTGTGTGTTTGCCAAAGCTGGTTAAATAAAAGCCACAGTAATCTGCTTTGTTTGCTACTATTAGACAGAAAGAACAACCACAGTAATCTAATTCACTTCAGGTGTAGGGCACATCACCTCCCTTTCAACCTCAGTAAAAGTAAAAAAAAATTATACAAGTGCATGATGCTGTAGGCCGTGTGTACTCTTACCACTGTCCACACATCTATTTGGATTCCTGCAGAAAAAGTGACAAAAAAGAATCACCACTGATGTATTTCATCTTGGGACTATCAGGAACTATGATGTGTCCCCACATAACTTTCAACCAAGCCACACCAGTGATCATTTTGCTGTGATCATCCTAGCTGTCCTTTGCTGTCATGAACCAAATGTCCTCCCAACAGATAACTACTTCTGATAATCATTTGTAATCCCCAAAAGTGGTAAAAAAGTAGACACAGCAATGTAGATCAAGTTGTTATTGCAGGATTAATAATTCTACCTTAACAAACTGCTCAAAATGAACATTAGCCATAGCTCTCAACCTCTTAGCACCAGAACAATGTACAATACCAAACGTTAAGGAGGGCTAAAAGGCCATAATCATCATCATCATCATCAAACCCATTTTTCCCATTTTCTACACGGGGTCAGAGTGTTAACTGTTGCCATCTCTCTTGATTCAGTGCCACATTCCAGCCTTCTTCAACACTCATGCCTGACTGTCGCAGATCTTTCACACAATCCAGCCACCTCTTTGCTGGACATCCTTGTTTCCTCTTACCTTCTTCCTGTCTGTCTCAAATTGTCTTCGCCAGATTGTCTAGTGCTTTTCTGCACATGTCCAAGTGACCATAATCGGTTCTGTTTGATCTTTTCTGCAACTGGAGATACTTTGGCTTCTGCTCTTATGTCCTCATTTCTTTGTCTGTCCCACAGTATACATCCTACCATCATTCTCAGGCACTTCATTTCCATCACCTCTAGCTTCTTTATCTGCTCTGTCTTTACTGCCCAGGTTTCTGTACTATACAATAGTACTGGTCGCACCACTGTCTTGGAAGCCTTACTTTTCAGCTTCTTTGGCATTATTCTGTCACAGACTACATCTGAGACTCTATACCAGTTGACTGCAGCTCCTCTGATTATAGCTTTGACCTCTTCATTCAGACTTCCCTTCTCCTCAAACACCCCTCCCAGATACTTTGAAGCTATTTACCTGTTTCACTATCTTCACTTCTATATTCTCAGCTTCTGATTTCCCCAGTTTGCTGCCATTACCACTGTCTTATCTGTGCTTAGTTTCATCCCATGTGCTTTCAGTTTTGCATTCCATTCCCCTATCCTTTGCTGAATTTCTTGCTCAGAGTCTGCCTGTAAAGCTACATCGTCTGCATACAGTAACTTTGTTAATCTGTCCCCTCTAACCTGTTTGCTAATGTAGTCCATCACCAGTATGAACAGCAGTGGGCTCAGAGCTGAACCCTGGTGTACACCCACTCCCACTGGAAACCCCTCTGTGAGGCCGAACACTGTTCGTACTTGAGTCATTGGGTCCTTGTACATAGCCTGCACTAATTCTACCAATGTTTCTGGGATTTCAAACCACCACAATACTGCCCAAATCAGCTTTCTTGGGACCTTGTCATATGCTTTCTCCAAGTCTAGGAATGCCCAGTTGGACTCTCTCCTCATCTCTAGCTTCTTCTCAATTATCTATCTCACTGTAAAAATTGGGTCAATTGTGCTGCATTCTGGTCTGAATCCAAACTGCTCATCTCCCATCTTACATTCTACTACTCTGCATATCCGTTTATCAATCACCCTCTCCAGAACTTTCATGCAATGTGAGAGGAGTTTGCCTCTGTACTGCCCACAGTTGTGGATGTCCCAATTGTTCTTGTACACTGGCATGAGTATATTTATTCTCCAGTCATCTGGAATATACCTTTCTCTCCACGCTGCTATGAGTACCCTCAGCAGCCATTTCTCCCCTATTTCACCCAATATTTTTATCATATCTTCTGTGACCTCATCTGAGCCTGCTGCTTTCCCTGGCTTCATTTTCCTTAGTGCTGTTCTTACTTCTTCTAGGGTGGGCTTCTCTTCTTCTCTCATCATAGGCTGTTTTTGGGGCAGTACAGCTTCTGTGGGATTTTCTTCATTCAGAAGCTGCTGGAAATTCTCCTTCCATCTGCCTCTGATGTCCTGTGGACTGGTGACCAGGTTGTTGCTGGCATCCCTTATGAAGGATGTCTGACTATCTTTATCTTTCTAGTCTTTGCTATTGCAACTCCCTTCTTAGCTTCTTTGTTAGCCAAGCAGTTTGTTTTTTTCTATCTCCCATTTTTTTTCCTCATTTCTCCTTCCTTTTGATCACTTCCTGGACTTCTGCATTCCACCATCAGCTTTCCTTATGTACTTTATTTCCACACCTGGCTCAACCACATATCTATTCTGTAGTCCTAACACATGCTGTTTTGAGGTGCTGCCATTCTTCTTCAACTCCACCTATTTTCTCTTCTTGGGGCGCTAGAGCCCTGAGCAATTCCTTGAACTGTTGTACTTTCTCTCCAGTCAACTTCCAGCTCTTTAGCCCAGTCTTTGTTGACCTTAGAGCCTTGTCTGACCACTGCTTGCAACTGATTGTGGCAACCAGTGGTTTATGCTGTGGGCCGACTGTTCATTGGGGATGATTTTGCAATCATGGATTCTACCCAGTGCCTTTTCCTTACTAGGAGGAAGTCTACCTGAGTTACATGTTGGCTACTCTTGTATGTAATCTTGTGACTGTCTCTCTTTCTGAACCATGTGTTGGCTACTATCAAGCCATTTGCCAGACAGAAGTCTAGAATGGCTTCTCCTTCTTTATTCTTGTTACCCTACCCATGTGGCCCTAGGCAGTCCTCATATCCTGTTCTGTCTGTCCTGATATGTGCATTCAAGTCACCCATTATCAACATCAATTCATGTTGTCTGGCTTTATCTAGTAGGTCCTGCAACTGCTGTCTGAATGCACTCTTTTCCTTACTATCACAACCTTGTTGTGGGGCATAGGCTAAGATTATGAATACTGCCCTATCATTACACTGAAGTCTAATTGTCATGAGTCTGTCATTAATTCTGATGATATCCCTCACTGCCTTCTGAAACCTCTCTCTCACCACAATTCCCACACAATTTCTAGCCTGTCCCCCTCCTGAGTAGTGGACTCTGGATCCCAATCCAAGTGGCTTTGCTACACTGCCATTCTATCTTGTCTCTTGGACATATAGAATGTCTGGCATCCTCCATATCATCCACTTCCAAGCCACAGCCTGTCAGTGAACCTACATTAAGTGTAGCAATTCTCAGTTCATGTTTGGCAGGTTGATTGGTTTTATGTCCGGCTTTCACTCAACAAAGTTATCCCAGATAACCCAGGCTAAGCAACTATACCCTGGCCAGTAGCTTATTGATCTGGGGCTGTTGGGCTTTATGGCGGGTACACACTGGCCAACAGGGGCACATATACTCCTCTCACCGTTAGCATGGGTTCCTGGCTTATCCACTTATCATTGGTAACTACCCATGCCCATTTTGGCAACATTAGTCAACATGACCAAATCACCTAGAGTCATATTTTACACCCTCGAGTGGCTAGCCCTACCATGGCGTGTAGTCTGTGATCTGTGTTCTCCTATCTTGAGGA
Organism: Protopterus annectens; assembly: GCF_019279795.1. Taxonomy (NCBI): domain Eukaryota; kingdom Metazoa; phylum Chordata; order Ceratodontiformes; family Protopteridae; genus Protopterus; species Protopterus annectens. Next base: position 946,376,178 of record NC_056746.1, on the reverse strand, counting down.
TACTGCGCACCACAGTGGATGCCCAAAGCAGTTGGTCTGTACAACTCTTTCCGCATTCATTGGTGAGTTTTGAGATGGAAAAACTCAACATGTTTTTTTCAGAGGTGGGAGGAGCCTCACAGAGACACAGGGAGAGCATGCAAAATCCAAACAGGCATTGGCTGGAAGTCAGGATTGAACTTTGTACCTAGTGCATGTAAGGCCAAGACCTTAAATATTATGCCAACTGGTCTGTTATAATTGCTGACACATTTGAAACAATCCTTTCTCTTATGTACTTAAAAACTGGCTAGAATAACAGGTTTTATGTTAGCATTCAATCTTCTGAAGAATATGAAGTCTGCAACTCAAAAGTTCTTCATTATAATTGTCAGTAATCTTCATTAATTTACCATAGAAGAAAGGCACGAGTCATAGCCAACCCAGAATCAATGTAACCATTTATGAAACCTGTCACAGCTCATGCCCCATAAATTAAAGAGTCCCTGGGAAGAAGCAGAATGATACACTGAAACATCTGAGAAAAAAAAATCAATTTCTAACATGTTTTAAGTCTATAACAATAATAATAAGGCTAGCTACAGGACCTTAGTCTTTCCAAAACTAAGGTGGTTGAACAAAATCTGCCAACAGAGTCTCCTCCCATGCTTCTCAACTTCTTTGCTCAAGAATTCTGGACAAAGCCAACTGTAATAGGGGCACAAAGGCCCACAATCAGGGAAAATATTTAAATGTTACTCTAATTCATATGAAAGTTAATAGAATAACTAATTTTGCTCAATGTGCATTTTTTTGCCCAGTTAAAAGTATGAAGCTCTAAAGGCTACGTTACTGACTAATTTAATCCTTACAGACCTGCCCGAAAATCAAAACTTTTATGATGAGCATGGTAAAAATATGAGGCATCAACTGGGGGAGTAGCCAGGAATTTACAAATTGTACACACCAGAGGTATATTGCACCTCCCATAAAATATATAGACTGTAAGTTAGCAGTACATTGTAGAGGCCATGAGGTGGCAGTGCAGTAAATTATCTCTTTGGTCACATGACACAGACTGTCTTTTGGTTACAGTGCTGCACTGCAACAAGTCCCTGCAGAGTTGCCAGAAGACCTTCACTTAGAAGACATTACTGTGACAAGCCATGTCATGGCAGCCAGTCCCATTGATGTCCATTCACACTGATGCTGACATTTAGCACTAAGCATCTATGCCATATCACAGCACACAGTCCCAGAGGTCCAGCCACACCAATGCCATCCCATGTGCCTTCAGGTTTGCATTCCATTCCCCTATTCTTGCTCAGAATCTGCCTGTAATACCACATCATCTGCGTACAGCAACTTTGTTGATCTATCCCCTCTGGCCTTTTTGCTAATGTAGTCCATCAACTGTATGAACAGCAGTGGGCTAAGAGATGAACTGTGGTGCACACCCACTCCCACTGGAAACCCCTCTGTGATACTGAACACTGTTTGTACTTGAGTCAATGAGCCCTTGTACATAGCCTGCACTAATTCTACTAATGTTTCTGGGACTTTGAACTACCACAGTACTGCCCAAATCAGCTTTCTTTGAACCTTGTCATATGCTTTCTCCAAATCTAGGAATGCTCAGTTGTACTCTATCATCTCTAACTTCTTCTCGGCTATCTGTCTCACTGCATCGAGTCAGTTATGCTACATCCTGATCTGAATCCGAACTGCTCATCTCCAATCTTACTTTCTACTACTGTGCATATCCATTTATCAGTCACCCTCTCCAGAACTTTCATGCAATATCGCAGGAGTTGGATACCTTTGTACTCCCCACAGTTGTGGATGTCCCCTTTCCTCTTGTACACTGGTATGAGTATGCTTATTCTCCAGTCATCTGGGATATGGCTTTCTCTCCACACTACTTTGAGTACCCTCAGAAGTCATTTCTCCCCTATGTCACCCAGCATCTTTATCATATCTGCTGTGACCTCATCTGAGCCTGCCGCTTTCCCTGAATTTATTTTCCTTATTGCCATTTTTACTTCTTTTAGGGTGGGTTCTTCTTCTTCTCTCATCATAGGCTGCTAGAAGTACTCATTCCATCTGCCTTTGATGTCCTGGGGCAGGTTGTTGCTGGCATCTGTTATGAAGGGTGTCTGACTATCTTCTTTATTTTTCGGTCTTTGCCTTGCAACCTGATATAGTTTCATTGTGCCATCTACTGAGCATACCTCTAAGCCTTTTAGAGCATAAAATCTGGACAAAGCCATAAATAATGGAGGGACAAAGGCCAAAAAAGGGACACTTGATGGAATAACAGGATTTGCATTAGCATGAATTGTCTAAAGGGTACAAAGTCTGAAACTCAAATATATGTCATTGTTTTCTGAGTTCAACTCTCAATGATTTGCCAGAAAACCACAATTTTATGAGAAACAGACCAAAAATATGAGACAAAAATCTGAACATTCTACAAAAATCTGTACAGTTGAGAGGTATGCTACAGAGTGACTTTCCAGAAGGTGGTAGAGTGCCTCTGATGTCCTGTTCTTTGCTATTGTAACTCCTTTCTTAGCTTCATTGTTAGCTTAGCCTGGTCCATCTTTTCTAGTTCACACTTTTTCCTGCATGGCTTCTTTCTTTTAAAGACATCCTGGACTTCTGCATTCCACCACCAGCTTTCCTTATGTGCCTTATTTCCATACCTGGCTTGGCCACATATCTGTTCTGCAGTCCTCACAAATGCTGCTTTGAGGTACTGACATTGTTCTTCATCTCCACTTATTTCTTCATCTTTTTAGGGTGCTAATTCCTTGAACTGTTGTACTTTCTCTCCAGTCAACTTCCAGGTCTTCAGCCTGGTCTCTGTTGACTTTAGAGCCTTCTCTGACCATTGTTTGCAGATGATTATGGCAACCAGTGGTTTATGCTGTGGGCCACATATGGAATGATTGTTTCACTGGGGATGACTTTGCAATCACTGATTCTACACCACTGAGGAATTCTACCTGAGTTGCATGTTGGCCACTCTTGTATGTGATCTTGTGACTGTCTCTCTTTCTGAACCATGTGTTGGCTACTATCAAGCTATTTGCCAGACAGGCCTTTCATTCGTAACCAGCACAGGTACCCAAAAACTAAGGGTAATGCTACTTAACGCCAGAAGTCTCAACCTCAAAATGCACACACTCGGGGCTCTCCTCAGCATGGAGAAAATCAATGTTTGTGCAGTGACGGAAACCTGGTTCAAGGCTCAAGAGAGCACCCCAGCACTGCCAGGTTACAATTCATATCATACCTTCCGGACTCAGTTACCGGATCGCAGTACAAAGGGCGGATCCATATTCATCAAGGATACCCATATCTCCAGGTTAGTAGCGCAGCATGATGCCCCAGAGATCATCCATGCGCAACTATCAGCAGGCAAAACCACATTTCAAGTCATAGCTGGTTATAGATCGCCCACGATGTCCCAAGATGCTCACTCTGCATTCCTTGAGACATTGGAAAATATAAAGGTCCTACCCAACACCATAATATTGGGTGATTTCAACTACCCTGGTATAGACTGGGTGAACTACCAATGTTCCAACTCCTATGCTCAGCGATTCGTAGAATTTATAAATTCAAATGCCCTTAAACAACTAGTATGTTCCCCCACTAGAGGGGACAACATATTGGATTTAATCATCACAAATATGGGCGCCCATTGTACCCCACCCATTATCACTCCCTCCTTGGTCAGATCTGACCACAAACTGATAACCCTGGACATTCTCACCCCTCCACCTCCCCCAGTCAAAGAAACCATAGTCAAAAACCTTTCCAAAGCAAATTTCAAACTACTTGCATCCGAGGTGGAAAGCTTCACTATTTTCTTGCAGAAGGATAATGATATCCAGGATGCGGAATCCTACACCAAGGCACTCTATATGCATCTTCAGGATTGCATGGACCATGCTATCCCAAATACAACCAAGACTCCTTCCTCAAGCAAGAAGAAACCAGTCTGGTCCATGGACCCCAGCCATGAGCAAACTTTACAATAAAAGGAGGAGACTTATACAAAAACAGGCCAAATCTCAAGTAGAAAAATCATCCCTGATCAGCATTAGTAAGAAATTGAGGGCCCTCATCAAGTCAACTAAAGCTAATTTTGAAAAGAAAGTTGCCAAGGATGCCAAGGATAACCATAAGGCCTTCTATGGCTACATCAAAAACCTAAATGGCAATGCTCAGGTCTGTTCTGAGCTAGTACAAAATGGAACAAAATACACTGACGCTTCTGACATTGCCAACATCTTGGCTGACAGGTTCAGTGCAAATCCCCCACCCCCCTCACCTACAGGGCCTATTACCATTCCAGGGGATTGTGTAAGTCCAATTATTACTGATATGTTGGTTAACAAGGCTCTATCTAAATCTAAAAACACTGCCTCCATGGGACCAGATGGTGTCCCAGGCTGTGTCATACGCATGCTCCAAAAGGAATTAACCTCGCATCTTAATACCCTGTTCAGTCTCAGCCTCTCCACAGGATATGTGCCCATAGAATAGCGCATGGCAACGGTGGTCCCGCTACACAAGGGTGGGGCCACAACTGACCCTGGGAACTACCGACCAATAAGCCTGACCAGTCTGATCTGTAAGGCTATGGAGTGAATAATTATGGAACTCATAAATGGAGAGATTGGGAACCTCCAGTCGCTGGACAGTTCGGCTTCGTCAAAGGCAGATCATGCCTCCTGAACCTGGTGGATTTCTTTGAGACTCAGGCTATAGATAAGGGAAAGGAGGTACACACGGCTTACCTTGACCTTGCTAAAGCATTTGACACCATTCCCCATTCAGGTATTATTGATAAGCTCACCAGCCTGGGCATAAACCCTTAAGTCACAAGATGGATCACAAACTGGCTCTCAGACAGATCCCATAAAGTAAGAGTAACGGGATCTATGTCCGAATCCAGACCAGTAACGAGTGGTGTGCCTCAGGGCTCTGTCCTGGGGCCCCTCCTGTTTGGCATATACTTCTCAGAAGTACAGGCAAGCACGGAAGGGCTGTGGCTGACTAAGTTTGCAGACGACTGCAAACTGGGTGCTATAATAGAGTCTCCGGCCGACATGGAGATCCTCCAGAAGGGCCTAAATGAGACTGATGCATGGTGTCAAAGCCATGGTCTCAAGCTAAATGCAAAAAAATGCATAGTAATCCCTTTTGGAAAAAACAGAGTACCCGCAAACTACAACATAGGAGGTAATCCCCTGAAATCTGAAGAAGAAATAAGGGATCTAGGGACCCAAGTAGATAGTTAGCTTTCCTTTGATAACCATGTTGCCAAAGTGGTTAGAAAATCCTTCTATGTGACCCATCTGATCACGAAAGGGTTCGCATCAAGATCTAAGGATGTAATGGTGCCCCTGTACTCTTCCCCTCATCAGACCCATTATTGAGTACAATGCACCAATTGGAATGTACCTGGCTAGACATCTCCAGCAGCTGGAGAGACCACAGAGGTACCTAACCAAGAGGATTACTGGCCTCAAACAGTTGCCCTATGCAGCATGATTGAAAAAGCTAAGACTGTTCTCTGTTGCATACTGCTCTCTCAGAGGTGATCTCTGTCTAATGTACAGAGCCATGTCCAACCCAGAATTATTGAACATGCTCCATCTTAGCAAAACCAAATCTACTCAAGCTACACGCTCTAGGGATATAAACCTCAACACAATAATGAATAGAACATGCTGGAGGGATAGATTCCCTTCGCAGAGACTTCCCTTACTATGGAACAGGGTCCCGATCTACATAAGACAGAGCCCCTCACTATCACTCTTCAAGAGGAACCTTGATGAGTGGATGGGTAACAGAAAGTTCACACCGGGGATCACACCAACAGCACTAGGGGCCAAGGGTACTAGCTGCTAGTACAAGGATCTAGGGAACTACTAAAGGGGTGGTGAATACCGCACAATGTGGCTGGGCTAATATATGCCTTCGGGCAGATAGCCCAGTACCAACCTATGAACCTATTCTTTATTCCTGTTGCCCTGCCCATGTGGACCCAGGCAGTTCTCCCACCCTGTACTGTCTATCCTGCATTCAAGTCACCATTATCAACACCAATTCATGTTGCTCTGCTTTATGTAGTAGACCCTACAACTGCTGTATGGATGCACTCTTTTCCTCACTATGGGGCATAGGGCTGAGATTATGAATAATGTCCTATCATTAGGCTGGAGTATGATTGCCATAATTCTACTGCCTTCTGAAGTCTTTGTCTCACCACAATTCCCACACCATTTCTAGCCTATCCCCCACCTGAGTAGCAGACTCTGGATCCCAAGCCAAGGGTCTTTGTGCACTGCCTTCCATCTTGTATCTTGGATACACAGGATGTCTGGCTTTCTCCATACCATTATGCCATCCATTTCCAAGCTGTGTCCATGAATCTACATCGAGTCTAGTAATTCTTAGTTTGGCAGCTCAACAGGGCTATCCCAGGTAACCCAGGCTAGGCTGTGCAAATGGACACTGGCTGCTGACCAGCTTATTGACCTACACTCCTCCCACCATTAGCATTGGTCCATGGCATAGGTCAGGCAAATACCTATGGCCACATAAATGAATCACCTAGAGCCATATTTTCACCATGAAGTGGCTAGCCTTGCCATGGCATGCAACCTGTGATCTGTGTTCTCTTCAGGATACTGTACACCACAGTAGATGCCCAAAGTAGTTGGTCTGCACAACTTTTCTCCCTATAGGGCACCATGTAGAGTCTGTATTGCTGCCCACAGCTCCATTAATTGGTGAGTTTGAGATGGAAGCACTGAGGTGGGAAGAATCAGAAACACTACCTTCTTGCATGTGAGGTAAAGACCTTAGCCATTATGCCAACTGGCTTCTTATTGACTTCTTAGTGATTTGCCAGAAAATCAAAATGTTTATGGGGTATGGAGAAAAACGAGAAAATTCAGAGACCTACAAAAGGAGAGAAAAAAACACAATGCTGTGTGCATACACAAAATTTATGTTGCTTTTTCTTTTTCAGAAGATAAAACAATTCTATATGGACATGTATCTATGAGTATGTGCAGAATACTTCTAAGTCCATATTACAGCAATTTTTTACAAGTGAACTTAATACTTTTATAGCTGCACATTGAGAAATGCAATCATATATAATGAAAATATACTATAATTGTTTTAAAATGTGCATACTCACATACCCAGACATATGCAATAGCGAACACTTGTACTAGCGAGCACACACACACACACACACACACACACACACACACACACACACACACACACACACACACACTGAAATCAGGATTTGCCCATCTTCTGGAGAAAAAAAGAAAAAAAAAAGTAGATTGCTCATTGTCTCCCAACGATCCTGGTATCAACATGCATTTTTTGAACAATAAGTGACTTATGTCTGAAAATCAAAAGTTTAAGTGTGACAGAGGAAAAATATGAGGGCAAAATTAGAAAGGTCCTGCAATACTAATTGACAGGTACTTCTGCATTGAGTTGTTTTTTTCTTTGCAGGTAGTCATGCTGCCAGCACTGTATCTACATCTAGACAGCCAATAAGAAGCAGATACAGGTGGAGCCAACAGTGCAAGTTATCTGTTATTTTTATCTCTTGTTCCAGATCACAACACACCTAAGTACTGTAGCAGAAAATTAGAAAACACGCTTGTTTAATTAAGAGCAAGGCTGTTTCTTTATTTTCTGCTACTGTGGTTGAATAGGTGTTTTTTTTTAAACAGGTGAGTCAACAAAGGGGATGAAAAGTGGGGTGTCTCAACCTCCTGCCCTATGAATCCAGCATGCATGCTGGTGAGATAAGGGACACAGCATATTCAAGGTGAGTCCTTAAAATGTTTGTGGCAGTAGCCTTTTTGGCTTTTGTACTAAGTAAAATAGAACACTTGTAAGCCATTTCAGGTGACCATGGACAGTCCTGATCATATCGTTAGTATGACAAGGAAAAATCAAAGCTGTATCAAAGTATACCCTTAATGTAATCATGACATTGTTATCCGAAAGGTTAGTTATAATGGAACAGGCCTGAGTGGCACACTGAGGATTTAGAAGTGTTTGCAGGGAGTCAGTGTCTGTGTACAGAAGTTAGTTTGTTTGGCCAGTCCATGATGTCAGCAAAACTCATTCTGAATGGAGTTATATTACTGCTGCATCATGGCTTGTTCTTGTAAGAAAGAGGTTGTGCATCTACATTATGTTTTTTGTAGGGAGTGTTACTAGTAAGTGGGTCTGTGAACATGTAGCCCAGAAGGACATGCTGTGGTTCTACCTCTAATAAAAATGGAATTCACTTTTTACTGCTTAACATTTCTGTTATTTGAACACGTCACAGACTAGTGTAATAGGCTCACCATCAAAGTAGTGTAGTGTGAACACTGATTCAGAATCAGATTGTCTTTAACGCAACAAATGTGACAACTCTCAGTTTAAGTAGTTGGATTGTGCATATACAATGAGGTGGTCTAAACTGACTATGGTTTGGAAATGAGGGCAACAGCTAATCGGTATTATCATTTATTGTGCTGCTTGCTGTTAGTATGGCTTTAGACTGCATGGTGCTATCGGCATTGAAAACATTTGTATTCACATATGTACTGAAGAATGACAAGGAAGTGAGGCTGTGTGTTGCAAAATGACTGACAGTTTTGCTTTTGCAGTATCATCAATGGGAATCATGAAGTGTAATTTGCAGCAGTGTTCCGCAGGAGCTGTAATATATCTTTTTTTTTGTCATCTGATAGTAGTGAAAGGGGAAAGAAGGATATTTGTCAGGTCCTATCTTCATGTCAATAATAAGAGTTATTTGTTTTCTCACCATCCTGATATGATCTACAAGAGAAAACACTCAGGGCAGGTTAAGGTCTGACCTCATTTACTGCTTGCTTTGATCCCACTGTTTTACCAAGGCACAAATTAATACCAGACCCCGACTTATATTGGTCAGTTATAAGAAATGAAAAATGACAGCATACTGGGAGAGCTGAGCCCAACATGAGAACAGTATAGTCATAGTAGCTACAGAATTGTACGGGTCTATATTACCAGAGCGAATGTTTAAGTTATCGAGCAACTATACATCGAACTGGTAATACTGAAACTAAAAACCGCAAATAGCGCAGGGAAAGACTTCTGTTGGCCACAAAAAAAAAAATGAAACCCAAATGACGTGGGGGGCTGTGCCCCCCACACCCCCCCTAACTAAATATACCAACTCCGAGATTGCTCTACAGTTAACAAAAATGGCAAAATCCGGCTAACGGCCAAGGGTATTCTTTCCCTGCATTAAACTGGCTGTTCGTGTTTTTTTACTTTCGGTATTAACAGTTTGATGTTTAGGTGTTAGATAACCTAAACATTCGATCTGGTGATATAGACCCAAATTGTACAAGGACAAGGAGTTTCAGGTTAACTGTAAATGGAAGTATTTTTGCTTCTTTATTACCTTTATCCAATTGTTACTCCAAGTCCATGTTTTGCTCACATTAACGCCAGCTGCTTACCATTCCTTTTGTTACAAGTTTTATACATAACATTTGGGGTTTTTTTTATAACCAAGGTCCAGTTTTCTAGTAGACAACAAGTCACAGTTGGACTCTTACAGCTCTATTTTATAGTAAATTTGCTTTATGTAATTTTAAAACAGGTTAAAAAGGTAAAAATGACAATTTCCTGTGTACTATATGTAATCCGGAAACTGTAGAAATGAAGCGAGATGATGTATGTAGGATATAAATGTGTATGATTATCTGTATTCACATTGTAAACTGTATATGATTATATTGTCATTTTTGCAGAATTGTAACTAATTTTTTTACATCTTTTAGATGTTTAATTTTTAAGGAGCTTTTCTCTAGAGTACCTTTGAAAATGTTCTCTTCCTGATATACTTCCCTGGCTACCAGTTAGTACATAAAAATAAATCTGGGTAATTTTTATTATACAAGTCCATTAAATTATCTTTGAGGTATTATCAGATCATGAGCCCCAAGACATAAATCTCTAAATTCAGTTGTCATAAAATTTTTAGGCAAATATTAATCATTTATGTCAAGAGATAAGTCAGAACTAACACGGGATTAGCCAAACAGGTTCATGTTAATACAGAGATGTACTTCACACTTCTTACCATGGATGAAGTTGTCTGGTCGGAAAAGCTGACCTATCCTACTGGAGCGTACGCTGTCCATTGTACCTGGCTCCAGATCCACTAGTACAGCACGAGGCACAAACTTCTGAGCTGCAACAACACAGCAGTACTTCATAGTTACTTACATTTCTTTTTTCTATAAAACAGTAATATCAAATTGTGTCTTACATTAATGATCAAGGACAGTTCTTTAAAATGCTATTTCTTCCCAATTACCAGTGGCCATCAGCCATCCCTTCCTCAGTAGCCATCATACAGGCAGTCATCAGAGGTTTGGTTGTTGTCCCTAACCTTACCCCCGGTGGCTGACATAAGTATCTACATCAGTGTAGGGGAGTATTTTTGCCTCACCCTAGTATGTGTGTACTCCCACTCACACATCTCTGAAGGCTACTGTCACTGGCTTGGAATGCCAAGCCCATGTCCCCCAGTCCTGCAGCCATTGTCATACAATCCTCTACTTGTATGGGAACAATTTGGCTGACCAGGACCAGGACTGCATACCCGTCTGAACCTTTTATTCCCACTGCCCCTGCCTCGATGTTCCAGAATCCGAGGCACTAGTTAAACTCAGAGCCTCATCCCCTTATATTCGACAGAACCTAAGCTGATCAATGGCACATTGCAATGTACATTTCCAAGTTGGAAAACACAGAGGGTGCTTTTTTGTATCCAGAAATAAATGAATAACCAGCCATAACGGTAGTAAATAAATTTAAAAAAATCTTCCAAAGTAGTGAACCTGGACTTAGAAAACTCAAAGCTCACTGCTGCACTATCAGACATTTTGTCTCATCAGCTGTGATGAATAAATTAGTATCTTTCTATAAACTGAACCAAATATATATTTTGTGATGTGCTCTAGCAGAATGTACAGACATGGGCACACTATCTGAAGTGCATGATCAGCTAATGTTGAGACCCTACAAGTTGAAAAATAAACAAAAGTTCTGAACTTACCATAACATTAGATCTTCCAGCATAAAATTACTATCACAGGGTAGTGAGGGCTTCTTTTGGGGGGGGGGGGGGTCTTAGCAAGAAGTTCCCTTTCAAAAAAGCCTTGCATATTTTTAAAGATGCCTGTGAAGAGGAGTTCAGTCCAAGATGAAAATTAGAAACAGCTGCTCAATTAATGAAGATAACATAGTTCTTAATCAAATTATATGCCAGATATTGTAACACTGATGGACTGAGTGCTAAAAAAGGATCACGGCCCCATTCAGCAGCCTACAGAGAATATTTAGTCCATATGCTTTTGTTTGCTTACATAATAGAAGGCTTCTGAGCAGATGTGAGGATCTGGACCACCTATATGGGTAGATAGAATCCTTGGACGTGGTCATTAGTGAAACTGGAGAAACAATGCCATTAGACAGAGGCACTCTAAGTTTAGATTATGTTTTCCGGACAGCTCAGTTAGAGGCCACAGCAGAAGGAACCAAAAATGTCGGGGCCAGAAAGTTGTTATGACATCAATTCTGACCTTGTCAGTAATAATCCCCGATATTACAGACCACATCTAGTTACAGGACATCATTTGTTCTGGAAACACCTGCAGCTTTGCCTCTATTCAGAACATTGTTCAAATGAAACCTGATGGCCTTTTTTCAAACAAACATTCCAGGTACTCATCTGATTTTGCACAAATGTCTTTTAAAAGGTGGAACAAGGGGTACAAGGGCATATGTGTGTCTGGAAGCTATATTTCTGACACTTTCTAAAATCTGAAGTCTTGTTCCTGACTGCCTAACTAATTGCCTAACACAAACTGACTACCTAATTACCAGGAAGCCAATGGGAAGCAAGGACAGCACTGAACTGGGGGAAAGATTGTAACAGTGAACTACCAGCCAGAAGATGAGGCGCACAATATAGCTAGTCCAAAATTTCACAACACTGGAATGTGAATTTGCTAAACAAAATCGCGTCCTAATTGGAGCAAGAGAGGAAAACTATCGAGGGCTACCTAAGGCATCCTCTCTGCCCCTTAGCACTGAGGTGTGATAAGCTGACCAGGTGCTTGCCACAAAAGATAAGGACTTTGTCTAACCCTAGCCATCTTTGAAGACCACCCACTCCCTTTATGGGTGTTGTTCCTTTGGTGGAACTCCTATCCAGCAACAGTGCAGTTAATTAAGAATGTCCCTGCCACCAAATTTAGGGACTTTGTCTAACCCCAGCCATCTTTGAAGACCACCCACTCCCTTTATGGGTGTTGTTCCTTCAGTGGAATTCCTATCCAGTAACAGTGCAGTTAATAAACAACGTATGTTACACTGTATATTTACTATTCTTGACCTTCTTTACTCACTTAATGTATAATATTACTTTGTGCCTACTGTGTCCCTCTTTAAAGTACTGCTCCTGGTCAGCTACAGCACACCTCTGTGTACCCCCACCCCACTACCCCTGTTCTCTCTAGCCTTTAAGTCATTCACCTTCCCACATAACCTCACACCCAGCCACTTTCTCTGCTAGCTCTTTCCCTCTACTCTCTTGTCTCCTACTGGCACAGTCCCTCTTACCTCTACCTACCACTTGTCTGTTTCCTTCCTCTGACCTCTTTCTCCCACATAGAATCTCTACTCTCAACCTCAAACCCAGAGCCTCCCTTTTCCCTACCACAGTCTCTTCATTTACCTCCCTAGCCTTGCTCCCAGCCTAGCAACTGTCAGTTCCTCTTCATAGATTTGTGCAAAAGCAAAATCAGAAAGTAATTTCTGATATTAAATTAAAACATTTCTCTCCTGTGCTGAAATACCTGACTCCCTCACTGATTGTTTTTTTTTGTTTAAATGCTGCACTTACAGGAAGGTGCTATGCCACATACTGGCACTGCCTTAAGTCAGTTATACCAGCTCTAATGACAATACATCACTACTCCCCTCCCATAATGCATTGTGCTTGTTAAAACACACACTTAGGCTTCTGCACCATTTCTCTCCCATCCTCTCTGCCCCTTAGAGCGGTGGTGTGATAAGCTGACCAGGTAAGCTCTCTAGTTGAACTGAACTGCTTTCTAAAGTTTTAATGTCATGTAAGTGCAACTGTATTTTGCCTTCAGTTGTCAGTCTACCAAATAGTCATCCTTACATTGCATAAAGTGTACTCTTTGGTCTCTACAGTGTTTTTTGCTGAAACTGCTTATTTATCAAAGTTTTAATCTAACTTAGTAATGTATCAGCTTTTGTGAATTGCGTTTTTAATTAGTTTTGCAGTTATCTGTGAGTTTAAATATACTGTGCCCTGTTATTGAATTTTCTGATGTTGTGAGCTGTCGGTAACGACTGTAACATGTGTGCAAACTATAAGGCTGTATGTAGTTTACTGCATCAGTGTCTATAGCTAAGTGACTGCATTTATTTGTGAAGTAGTTGCAAACTGTGTGTATCTTTCCTGCAAATTAGCCATTGACTGGTATTAGTAGGAAGTTGCATACACCACGCTGCCTCCATATATTTTTATTTGTATTTTCAGCATTGTTAGACCAACTAAACCTCCTCAGTTACATATTGAAATCCAAGTCTTCATTGAGTAGCAGGTTGTTGCTAATGTTACCTAAATACTGCATACAATCCAAAGTCAAAGTACCCATAGCTGCTGAAGGTGCACTGATAAGAGTCAGGCAAGGAAAAGAAAAAATGTCAGTGTCACCACCATGGGCCAACTTAAAATAAACCAAGAAGTCTTTAATGTCCAACAACACGATAAAAACAACAAGTCCCCTTATTGCAAACTATAAGTGCTTTCAGATTTCTCCTTCTTCAGATCATATTATATGACATTTTTTTCTTTTCCAAATACTGCATACAAGGTTTATTTTGGACATAATTGCTAAACAACATTACCAATTGTTCTGTAAACTGTATTTTACTCCCTACTCTGGTTGCTCTTCACTTTACCCAATGTCTAATCTCAATTACCTTGCCACCTTTTTTCTCCTGTCTGCTCTAAGCTAACATTTTTCTCCTACTCCCCTCAGTCTCTTCATTCACCTCCCTAGTCTTGCTCCCAGCCTAGCGACTGTCAGTTGCTGTTCATAGATTTGCTCAAAAGTAATAACAGAACGTAATTTCTGACATTAAATTAAAACTCATTTCTCCTGTGCTGAAATACCTGACTCCCTCACTGATTGTTTTTTTTCGTTTAACTGCTGCACCTACAGGTAGGTGCTGCCCCATTCCGTTTGCCCTCGCTAATGCTTGGGCTAACTTCAGTCCCCTACCCTACCCCCACTTCCACCTACCCCCACATCAATTACATTTATAGTTATATACCACAACCCCAACACACCTCACTTCCAATTATCCAGTCAAATCTCACCTATCATCCCCCTTACAACTTACAAATACACTTCACCACACCCATATTCAACAACTTTCATCTCCCTTACAAACACACTTCACCACACCCCTATTCAAACCTAACCACTACAATTACTGATAGCACTCCTACACATACTCATCTCCTTCTACAACTCAATAAAATGTCCTATACACATCATACCCAACTACTACTAAAAGTATTATTTTTCTCATTAACTATCTTCTCTCTCCTCCTGCTGTTTCCTCCTACCACACACAACTTTATTATCATCTCACATCACCATGACAGACAGAATCCATAACCAATCCCATAAAACTAGGACATTTCCATCTATCACCTTGTGCCCTCACCTCCATACAACCTTTTCCCTTCCTATATAATAGTCTGGACATACAAAACTAGCCTCATTCCTCCCCAAAACAGGCTATTACACAAACAAAACAAACTCTATCTATACCTACTCCAAAAACTTACTTGCTGTGGGGACATTCACCCTAATCCAGGACCCAACAAATCTAACAACACAAACGTAAAACAGCAAAATCATCTTTATCTAAGACCTACCTCATCTCTCCTTCTTTTAAACATTAATGTAAAAAGTATAATTAACAAAATACAGGACCTTCATGCCCTACTAGCTCTATACAAACCAGATATTGTTGTGTTAACAGAAACTTGGCTTAAACCTGGACATCACAGTAATGAAATTACTGCCCCTGGCTACAATATTATACTTAGAGATAGATCAGGAAAAAAGGGAAGCGGTGTAGCAATACTATTCCAAAATCACCCCACTATTGAACAATTTGAGTGTAATTCCCAATAAGTCAAAGATGAAGAACTAATACTAGCCAAATTAAAAACTCAACTCCAACAAACAAATAATTATTGCAGGTGGATATATCCCACCAGGCAATAATGCTACTATGCTGGAAAGCCTACTAAATTTAATGTCATCCCCCCTTCCACAAAAAAAATACTATCAAGTGACTTCAGTACTGACTGGTCTGACTGTTCTAGCCAAAATCCCACTACCAACATTAACCTCCATGGGTTTACCCAAATTACATCTACCCCCACAAGAACTAACAAAACCTCCAAACACCAGTCCATCTTAGAGTGGATTCTGCTATCAGACCCCACTCTGGCTCAACAATCAGGCTGTCTTCCTGACAGTCTGAGTGACCATCAAGCAACTTACCTAATTAGGAACCGATCCCACCACAATAAACAACCCATTCTCAGAGTAGTATGTAACAAAAAGACCTTCAGTGCTAATGACCTAATCAATTCACTAAAATGCTGTAACTGGACTCCCTTAAAGCAACTACCGCTAGACGAAGTTGTGCAGTACTTTAACTCAACCTTCCTAAAAATCTTAAACTCTCATGCACCCCCCAGAACCATTAGAATCAAAACTAACTATGCCCCATGGCTAACAAAAGATACTAAAACCAAAATGAAAGAAAGGGACAAAGCCTGGTTACAATTTCACAAATACAAAACCACTGCCTTGAGACAGAATTATCTCGAACTCCGCAACAAAGCCAAAAAACTAATAAAACTTGACAAAACTAATACCATAAAACAATGCATGAAAAATGCGCTCACAACCCTCAAAAAGTCTCTGCCACAATAAATAGTTTACTGCACCATGGAAAATCCACCACTCCTACCCCTGTATTAGCAAACAATCATGACAACATCCCCACCCAGTTTAACAAATACTTTGCTGAAACAGTCCAAGCCCTAGCCAACACCCAAAATACTACTAGCAGCCCCTTACCTACAGAGATCCCTACCCATTTCAGTACAACATACAACTCATCCAGTTTTTCCCTGCACCCAGTCCCCACTAATATAATTGCTAAACTCCTCAAAAAACTTAAACCAACCACACTGACAGCTGACAATCTACCTGCAGATTTCCTTTAGATAACAGCAGAAGCTATAGCCTATCCCATGTCCATTCTCATAAATAGGTCAATATCAAAATGTAAAGTACCTCACTCATGGAAAATATCACATATTATACCAGTGCACAAAGGGGGTAAGTCCCTTGAGCTTACCAACTACCTCCTTATTGCAATCCTATCACCTTTATCAAGAATATTACAGAGAGTAGTTCATTCCCAACTAATGGAGTATCTCCTAAAAATGACCTGTTATCCAAGTCCCAGCATGGCTTCAGACCTTCCCATAGCACTACCGCAGCACTACTTTCATTACCAACATTGTCAATCACCATAGAAACAATGGACTATTTGTATCCTCAGTAGTCTTAGACTTATCCAAAGCCTTTGATATGGTTGACCATAGTATGCTTCTAGAAACTCTGTCTACCCTTAACATAAGCTCCTCCACCATAACATGGTTCAATAACTACATATTAGACCATCAGCAGGCAGTTCTATGGCAAGACCAATTGTCCCCCCTTTTATCAGTAGCCATTGCTGTCCCTCAATGGTCCATCCTAGGTCCTTTGCTATTCTCACTATTTACTAACCAGATAGCTTCATCCTCACTCTCTGCCTCAGTAGTACAATACGCAGATGATACCACTATTATATGTGCCGCCCCCACCCTACATGAGCTAAAAAACATAACCCAAAAATAACTTTACCTTAGCAGAAGCATGGTTCACTAACATCAAACTTATTCTTAATCCCAAAATAAACCTCATTCTCTTCAGCCCTGGTAGATCTCCTCCACTAAACAATGATTTTACCATAAAATCTAAAGATAATATACAAATCACCCCAACAACACACACAAAATTATTAGGTGTAGAAACTGACAGTAATATGAGATTCGACATACACATAGTCCAAACAATCAAGAAAGTTAACAAAAAGCTTGGTCTCCTTTACAGCAACAGATAGTTCATCAGTAAACATACCAAAGCCACTATTGCAAGGACCCATCTCATCCTCCTTTATGCCTCCCTTATCTTAACTAACCTTCGCCACACAGAACTAAGCAAAACGGAATGTTGCTACAACAAGATTGCCAAGTTTGCTACTGATGTCTCTCATAGATCCTATGACTGTCTACCCCTCAAGCAAATTAATTTGCTTGAGTTACCTCAACTACTCCTACTCAACCAACTCTCAATAACTCACAAACTCTACTACCTTCCTAACAAAACCCCTGCACTTCAGAATCTAAGTCACCCCTATACCACCACTAGAACCTTAAGATCTAGTAATCAGAACCACATAAATATCATCAAACATAAAAATGATGCTGGTAAATCTCACTTTGCCTGCTCCATTGCCAGAACCTGGAATTCACTGCCAAGCCACTTAACTTTTACCACCTCTACTTCCCAATTTAAAAAACTTCTCAAAACCCACTACTTAATTAACTGCCATTGCTCATATTACTCCCCAGGTTAGGCCATACCACTGCACCATTGCTAGGATTCTGCTAAGGATCAAATGGTTGCTCCCCATTTCACTATCTATACTTGTTAACCAATGACAAGTACTCTACAGTGCTGGTTGACCGATCAGCCAATGTTATGTTCTCAACAAAACTAATAAAAAATATATATATAACTTTCATTTATTCTTATTTCTATGGAAATGACTTACTATCAGAAATTTAGAAATTGTTAATCTCTGCTATGTATGCTCAATTGTATTCTTAATATGTATGATGATGTGTTTTCTTATATGTTGCCATTTTGTCTCTTTTGTACTGTATTTGTATTTCGGAGCTTTTCTCCCCGGCCCTCTGCTGAAAATGGACCTGTGTCCAGTCTGACTTTCCCGGTAACAAATGTAAAATAAAATAATAAAAATAAAAGCTAACAACAATGTCCACCAAACCCAAGCAAAAAGGAGGAAAAGGTGAAAAAAAACTGTTGCTGAATGTCAGCAACTCCTTGAGTTGGCTTTCTGCATCTTCTGGAACAGAAGAGTTTACTTATAAATATTTGTGAAGTGCACAAAGCAATCACCTTTGTTAACTCTGTGCTGCAACATTAGACTATGTGAATACACCTTTTCCTTAATTATACCAAACAGTCAATGTATCTGCTAGGATGTATGAATACGCATCTTTAATTTGTTTTTGAATGGTATTAAATGTAAACTGTGGTGCCCTATGCCAGTAATGATTTTTTTTCTACATTGTGCTGCTGAGTAGTGCTGTGTTCCTGTCAAATGGTATGAATAAGCAGGTTTTATTTTTTTTTTATACTTTCTGAATCACAACATATCTTTATATTGTACTATGCTCACAAAGTAAGCAGCTTATTTTTCAGATGTTTACATAATAACAAGAAAGTAGCCTGCATACACTGTGTAATTCTGACTCTGCAATTTAAAATTAGTAGCTTCTTACTTTTTGTTTTGTATGATACCCAAATAATCCCCTAATTTACACAATTCCATACCATCACACTGTATGTCTATTTTTTTATTAATTCTGAGTAAGAGTTCTTGTGGGATTACATTTTTTATAATCATGCCAGTGTTATTTTGAACAGTACCAAAGAGTATTCTCTATTGTGCTGTGTTATGTCAGCTTTGGTAATTTATTTCTAAGTATACAGAACAATGTATCTAGCAACAGATAATGTAAATAAGTAGCTTTCTTTTCTCTTTTAATTCTTTCTGGCTCATTCCAATATGTTATGCTGTCGGACTCAATGAAACAAGCAGTGTTTTTACTCTGAGTGGTAACAAATGGTTCTCTGTGCCAAGCTGTTCCTTTTTTCTTTTTGTGGAGTACCAGATAATACAGTATCAACTAAGACATAAGGTCTGTATAATTATGTTTCTTTCAGAACTGTACTAAACAGTCCTTTTTGCTATGCTGTCACACTGCACTTATGAATTGTAAGACTTTTCTTACCTCTCTTTTTAGTAAACCCTGACTATGCAGTGTCTTTTAGTAGCCAAATTAGAGATCCTCGAAATTATTGTATGAAGTTATGTATGTGATGTGTCCATGACTTGCAGCCCTGAACTTAATTAAATAATCAGAAAATGAATCATAACAAAATAATTCCCTGTGCTATGTTATGCTAACAGACTAAAGAATTAACTTTGAATAATTCCAAATCATTTGCTATGGTACTGTCAGCTTTCAGACTGAATATGTACCTTGTTTGAATTATTTTCATCTGAATGTAACCAGTCATCTATGCCGAAAATACTGGCTTTGTATTAGAACACTACTCCACCGAATGCGCAGTAGCAAGGGCCACTCAAACCCCACCCAAGTCCCAGAACATGGTGATGTTTTTTCTATATTGTTGAATAAACATGATGATGTTTTGTTCATCTGCATGAATAGTCATACGGGAGTTCTGCAAGAAAACAAAAGATCGGATACATCTGCAAACTCCATTTTACAGCAGCACTTCTTAATACACAATCTGAGCAACTAAAGTGAATGGTGGCTGGCAGGATGTGCAGACTTTGCACAGAAAACAAGAACCAAGAAATGTGAAACAGGGACCTGGAAAAATGCAGGAAGGCCTTGGGATACATAGAAAAAGTATCTGGTTAACCAACAAAAAGTCCTTTTGGAGTGGGCAAGCCCCCCCCTGCTCCCACCATGCGGGGGGTTGCGTCCCCCCACACCACCCGCTACTTAAATAGACCAACTCTGAGATCGCACTGCATTGACGAACATGGTAAACTACTATTAGACAATGAATATTCACAAAGTCATAGGCAAATTTGCATGACATGTCAATTATGCATTATTTGCATACCACATTATAGACAGTAGAGATGTCAATCACTTTGGCCACGCCCATTTCTGCATGAAACGGCCAGTGGGGTAGTGTTCTAATGTTGTTGTTGTTGTTTATCTTTCGGCTTTTCCTGGTAAGGGGTTGCCACAGCAGAACTCCGGTCCGCTAATGATTGACAGTAGATTTTTACGAAACGCCAAGGTGCCAGCTCGACACCCAACCTTCAACGAAGGCACGGTCATTTACGCATGCACGCATGTCTTTCGAACGCTACCCAATCGCGGGGAGAACATGCAGACTCCACACAGAAGGCACTCCCAAGCCCAGGTGAGAATCGAACGGGAGAAACTCTTGCTGTGAGGTAACAATGCTACCGCTGTACCAAAGCTGAAATACCCACCAAGCAGCATTTTTCACTTTAATGGTAATAACATTGTGGAAATGGTGCTATTTTTTCTGTTCATTTCAACAATAAGAATGGTAGCTGCAGGAAGCAGATGCTCGGCACTTTTGAGAATCTCCCAGACTCAGAACTCCTCCCATAATGCTTCAGATGTCTTTTGCTGCATATCAGCAAGCAGCAATTGGCAGTTCCAGGCTCATTAATTCAGTTTTTGAAAGCCTTTGGTGTTAAGCTTTTATTCCTTTTGTTATTTATGTTTTTTGGATATTCTGGTTAGGTCTTTTGATTTTGTGAATTCTACAGTATTGTTTTCATAGTAAAATGCTATTTTTTTTTTTTTAGTTCTTCCCATCAGATCACAATTGTATTGCCATTTCTGTGTTTAAAAGGGGTTTTGTAGTCTTGTAGTTGTTGCTTTCCTAGTTTAGGATCACTAGCAGTGTTTCAAGATTTGAGTAATTTTTTCTGATGTTACATGACTTTGCTGAGCATTTTTTTATCACGATTAAGGAAAAGGCCTTTTGTTTTGGAAATACAGTAAATTTGATCAAATAAATCTCCATTAAAACATTAAGATTCCAATGCACTATGAGTTGTTTGCTTAGGCATGCAAAATGTTGATGTTGGTTGTGGTATTTGTAAGAAATGTCACACAGGAACATTAGAGAAGACAAAGAATAAACTTAGTCTGAAGAGTTATTACATAAGAACTTGTCTGTCCCTCCAAAGGCAAGAAAGAAAAGACAGGTGATAGTAATTCAGTCGGGGATTCAGCAATATCTTACCCTGTTTCCATTGACGTCCAGAGGGGCTATTTCCCCTCCTTAAAACAGGACTTGATGTGCTGCTCAGACGTCCATCACCAAGTGTTTCTCAATTGGAAATTATAGTAGTTCTGTACTCTTATCACAGAATGAAAGTAAGCAGTTTCCTCAGAGAAAGAATTTTCCAGAAATTTAGAATCTAGACTTCCTTTTCTGTGGCAATGCTTTCCTCAGTATCATTCTACTGTACCTACTTGAAAGTAGACCGGAACAAGATGAGGGCACTGCTCAAGGTTCAAACTAAGTTGGGCATCCTTTCTTTCCCTCTAAATCCAGAACAGCAAAACAAGGTCCCCAACCATCTTATCCATCTGATGCTACTTCCTCTAACCTCTTTCTGGATCTGGGTGTTACAGAGCCCATGAATATGACATTGAATCCTGCTTCAGCCTAGAGTATGACGCTGTCTTTGGTGCAATTACATCCCTCATCTCCAGTAATTCGTGGAAGTTTGCATAATGGTTAAGGTGTTTACCTAACAAATACAAGGTGCAGCGTTTGATTCTCACATGAGATAATTGGTTAGGCTTAAAATGTCCCTCAAGGTCAGTTAGCCTAGTACTAACCTATGTACCTAAGAAAGTCTCTCAGTGCCAAAGATCATTAGGGACAAGATTCTCAGGCCCAATGAGTCATCACAGGTCTCTGCTGCAATGTCCTCTAGGCTGATGTCAGTGTTAAAAGCATTTGAGTTTGTCACAGTGAAGCTGACATCAGCCTTGGCACTCAGAGCTGATCAGATTGATTTGATACCAATGATTTCAGTTTTGTCATTATCCTGACCACAGGTCTCCTCAGCAGTAATCACACAGAGCCTGGAGACTGTGCATTAGCAACATTTAGGGTTTGTGGACGTGACACTGACATCTTCTCCACCTCAGCATATGCACCTCAGTCTGATATCTTGGTGTTATCATCTTTGTCCCAGAGGTACAGAAGGCTATCTCAGGGGTAGGTTAATAATAAAAATAATAGTAATAGCCATTTGTTAATCAGGTAGGTCCACTGGGTACAGTCCATTTTCATTTGTGACCTGGGAGCAATGTCTTGTTATGTGACTTGCTCAAGGTCACATTAGGTAAGTGAGGGCCGTTCCCAGCCTTAACCCTCTGCTCCATCTGCCAGATGATTGGTTGTTAGAATTTGGATTGGATTCCTCCTCTTCACACTTGGATAAGGCCTCTCCAAGTGTTCCCTGGAATAGGAAATGTAAAATGAGGCATCATGACTCCCCTATGGAGGAGTCCTCGCACCCTGGATATAGATTTTTATGAAGAGGAGTTCACCCCCTCAGTATCCCCACTGATGACTCTAGGTCTGCATGAGATACTCCAAGAATTAATTAGGGGGGGGGGCTACTAACTCAGTCTTCTCTATGGAAAGTATACTGCAGGCTTTCCATTAAGCCCTGCGTATCTCTTGGGTGATCCCTTCTGCCAATGACATCATCATCTCTCTCTCTCTCTCTCTCTCTCACCATGTAGAGAGCTTAGCAATATTTTTCATTTCCCATCCCCTACATCCCACTCTGTCAGAAGGTGCCAACTAAATTATTTATTTATTTATACATTTATTGGCATTTGATTACTTGGAAAGTCTGACTGGGTAGGTGGACACTATCAGTTGAGGCCCAGGGAGAAAATCTCCAAGGCATTACAAAAACATTTTAAGAACAATAATTTCAACCTTAAAAAATAATACAATAATAAAAAGCTACAATTTAAACAATTATACCAAATTATGTGAAAACATTTGTTAAGAATAGATGCAAATTATATGACAGTGGTTTCATATTTAGAGAAATTTTAGCCAGTTTAGAGAATTTAAAGGTAAGTTAGTGTAATACAACAGGAATTGCAATATGAAGTGGGAGAAAAAATAGGGTTATCGCATATTCAGAGAGTCAAGGAAGAGAAATTGATTGAAGTAAGGAAGTCAGTGATGGATGGGGAGTAAGGAGGTGTGAGGTATGATTGTTCATATTTAGGAATATAATTTATCATGAGGTTGAGCAAGAACAGAGCCAGATTTTGGCTAAGACATTCAGAATGGTTGTAAAGGGAGGGCATTGATTTGACAGATACAGGTAAGGAGTTCCAGGCCTTAGCAACATGGTACCAGTATAGACTATGTCCAGTAGGTTTGATAGGTGTGTGAACAGAGAAGAGTTTTTGGTCATTGGATTGTAATGACCGAGTGGAAACAACATTGTATAGAATGGTACTAAGTGCTGGACAAGCAGACAGATACTGAATAATTTTATAGGTGGTGAGAAGCAGTGCACATGTTAGTTGATGGGATAGTTCTAACCAATTTAGCCTTTTAGTGCTGTACAGTGGTGGGTTCTGAAAGCGGTATCTGATGCAGAGCCACTTTATTACAGCATTGTTCATGTTTAGCTTTTTGTGACGCCTAAAGGTTAGTAAGGAAGGAAGCACCATAAAGAAGTGAGGAAAGGAGGTAAGTAGAGACAAGTGTACTTTTAGTTGGATTGGTGAAAACGTTTTTGGCTCGGTAAAGCATCCCTAATTTTTGGTAATTTTTTATGACATTTTACATATGCATACCGAATTTAAGATTATCATCAACTATCATCCCTAATAAATTGCTATGAGAAGTGACTTCAATGGCTGTATTAACAAAAGAGAGAGTTTTAAATTTTGTTTTTTCATGAGAGAGGGATATTGGGGGAAAAGTTTTTTTTTTTTTTTTTTTTTTTATTAAGCATGAGCTGTGAGTTACAAAGCCATGTTTCAGTGACTGTTAAAGCTTCCTGAGTAACTTTTTGTAGATGTGAAAGGTTGTCTGATGTACATATGAGTGTGGAGTCATCTGTGTATTGTATTACAGAGACCTGTTTTGCGGATTTGTGGACAGTGTTGTGAGAATGTTAAAGAGGAAGGAACCAAAAATAGAGCCTTGTGGTCCACCAGTGATGACTAGGAGAAATGGAGAGAGGGTGAAGTGCATTTTACTGGCTGATATCTACTAGACAAGTAACTTTTGAACTATAGAAGGTGGTCTGAATCAGATTTAGTGAGGGTATCTGAAGGAGAGGTTTGTTGTGACAAACTATGTCGAAGGTTCCTTAGGAAAAAACGGAGAAGACTAGTTTGCCATTAGCTTTATTGACAGCATTTGTAAAGGTCAGAAGTGCAGTATTAGTACCATGGGAGGCCCGGAAGCCATGTTGTGTGGGGGATAGGAGTTCTTCCTGCTGGAGAAAGTTTAGCAATTGTTTCTGAATGTATTTTTCAAGTATTTTAGGGTGGGGGGGTATAAAATTGCTATAGGTCTAAAGTTAGTGATGTCTGATGAAGTTCCTCCTTTGTGTAGAGGGATAATGTGTGATTTTCTTTAACAGAGAATGGAAATGTGGGATTCCCAGATTGTCCTATTTATAAAAATTGAGACAGGATAGGCAATGCTATTGGCTGCTGTTCTAAGGTACCCACTTAGAAGGTCATCAGCTTATTTATTTATTTATTGATTGATTGGCATTTGTTTACCGGGAAAGTCCACTGGGCCGAAAGAACCCATTTTCAGTGGAGGCCCTGGGAGAAAAGCTCCACAAGGCAGTTAGCATAATAGTATATAACATTCAAAATGGATAGTATATACAAGCAATGCTAACAAAATGGAATTATATTAATCAAGCAATTGAGTAGAAAGAATATATACATATACAATTTGTACAGATAACACAGTTTAAGGGTGCATACTGAACAAGTAAAATTATTGTTATATATTTTTAGTGATGAGCAGTTGTATACAATGTTTACAAGGTAACCCAGGAGTCACAGCCAGTATAGGTTGATCAGGGAAAAGTGAAATTAATTTATTGACAGGTGGATTGGCAGCAAACGATAGTAAGTCACTATTAGAAGAATCATAAGGTTAATATGACTTAGGATGTGGGAGTCAGGTGATAGATGGATGGGAATTAAGACATCTGCATTGGCAAAGGGTGGAGAGGTGCTGGTGCAGTGATTTTTTGAAGGAGGAGATATTGCTGGAGGTTCACCTAGCTATTAGGAGAGAGTTCCATAGTTTGGCAACAGAAAATAAGTAAAGCATGTCACCAGGAGTTTTGTTTTTTCTACTTGTAGAAGGAGTTGATTTTCAGATCTAAGTGGCCTATTTGGGTGGTAGTGAGTTAAAATGGATGAAAGGGCTGGACAGTCTGAAGGTTTGTAAATTATTTTATATGCTGTGGTTAACTGTAGATAGATTAGATAATTTGGAAGTTCAAACCAGTTCAGTGCTTGTAGGGATATGCAGTGGTGGGAAGAGTGTTTTTTGTTGGTTGCAAACTTTGCAACCTTGTTATAGCAGGACTCGAGGATGGTCTTTAAGGAGGACTGGATGTTGCTAAGGAGAGGAGCTCCATATAGCAGAGATGGAAGGAGAAAGGTAGTGGTGAGAGTATGCATGGTAGAGCTGTCAAGAAAGTGTTTGTGCCTGTAGAGGGTGCCTAGTTTTTGGTTAGTTTTTTTAATATTATTGTGGATGTGGAGGTCGAATGTCAGGTTTTCATCTAGAATAACACCTAGTAGTTTAGTGTGGGAGATGACCTCTATGGTGGTATTATTTTGTGAAAGGATGATGAAATCTGACTTGTTAATGGAGAGATTTTTCTTAGGAGTAGATGTTAGCAATTTTTTTGGGGGGGTTCTGTGCTAGGTGATTATTGGATATCCACACTTCTGTGGCAGTAAAGGTATTCTGAGTTATTTGCAGAAGTTCTGTTGTTGAATTAGCAGAGCAAATAATGGTCATATAGTCTGCATATTGCCCAACCGATTCATTATTAAGGGTGGAATAGAAGTCATTTATAAAGATACTGAAAAGAAGGGGTCCTAAGATAGAGCCTTGGGGAACACCTGTTAAAGAGTCAAGGAATGGGGAGAAAGAGTTGAGCCATCTAGTAGATTGTTGCCTGCCTGTTAGATAGTTGGAGAAGCAGTTTAGAGTTGGGGGAGATATACATAGGGTGGAGAGTTTACTGAGGAGTAGTGGGTGGGAGACTGTATCAAAAGCCTTTAAGAGGTCGCGGAAGAGTGAGAATACAAAATTGCCTGTGTTTCTGGCTTTATTGACTGTATCCATAAAGGAAATAAGAGCTGTAATAGTGCTATGACCCAGCCTAAACCCATGCTGAGTTGGGGATAAGAGCTAATTTGATAGCAGATGGTGGATACATTTTTCAAGGATTTTAGGCAGAAGGGAGAGAATAGCTATGGGTCGGAAGTTGGAAATGGTATTATTACCACCTTTGTAGACGGGAAGAATATAAGCTTTTTTCCAGATAGTGGGAAAATAAGATTCTTGGAGGGATCTAGTGAAAAGTATGCTGACTGACTAGGCAATGGATCTAGCTGACGTTTGGAGGTATTCTGGGGTAAATTGTCGGGGGGCAGTGGAGCCAGGTTTCAGTTTTAGGAGAAGTTTAGTTATAGTGGTGATGGATATGGGTGAGAAAGAGAAGGAAGGGGGGAGGGGTGACATTATCCTGGGAGGAATGTGTTTGTGTAAGAAAGCTGGTATTAGAATTAGTTTGAGGAAAGGTGGTGGTAAGTTTGGCTATAGTGTCGATGAAATATAAGTTAAAGAGGGTGGCTATTTTACTGGCAATTTTCTCAGGGAAGGGACAAGGGTTATTTTGGTGCCTGGGTTGATAACAGATGAGATGGAGTTCCAAAATCTTTCTGGATTTTGTTTGTGATCATTTTGGAGGGTTAAGTAAATCTTTTGTGTTAGATATCAATGAGATTCTCGTGCTTTTGTTATTTTTTTCATATTTTGTTTGGTAGCTTTAGAGAGCCATATGGCGTGCTTAGTTTTTACTCTTTTTTGTCTTACAGGGGCTAGTTTGTTTAAGATGTTGAGGAATGTGCAGCTGAAGAACTCAAAAACCTCATTGAGGGGCAGGAGTTTTAGTATATTCCAAATTATATTACTCATGATTTCATTGAAAGTTAGTGGATTGAAGTTTCTTAGGTTTCTGCTTTGTTTATATTGGTGTTGGGTGGGAAATGGGTTAGTTTTAGGAAGCATATAGGCTGGTAGGTGATCACTAATGCTGCAAGGAAGTGTACCTGCTGCTGAAATTTTATTTGGGTCAGACACTAGTATCCAGTCAAGGACTGAACCAACTTCTTTATTTCTGATAGGCCTGGTTATATCCATTATTAGTTGTGTAAAATTGAATGGATTGATATTAGATGATGGAAACTGACCTAAGAAATCATTCTAGTTTATGTTTACGTCACCTAGAATAATTGTCTCATTGTTTATATTGTTTGATATCCAGGCAAGGATATCTTCTAGAATGGGAATATTGTTACCTGGGGGATATATAGGACTATGATGCAAAGATACTATAGCAATAACCCACGCCTGGGTGTGGGTAATGCGGGATTTACCCACGGATGGCATGGTTTCATCACGAGGGCGAAGCCCGAGGGGCCAAACAAAGCCAACCATGGGTAAATCCAGCATTACCCACACCCAGAAGTGGGTTATTGCTATTATACAATGACATTATTTAAGGGAAAAAAAAATTACTTTTCTTAAATAATGGCATTGTATAATGCCTCCTTGCTGCCTTTCCGCAGCTGACTGGTATTCTGTGGCAGTTCTGATGTACTGCGCATGCATATGCCTACACAGTACAACAGAACTGTGGGCAAAAGCAACGGAGAAAGCAAGATCTCGTTGCTTTTTACAAACTGTTTTCGCTATGTTAAATGGGTTTAACATAGCGAGACAGCTTTAAAAAAAGCAACGGAGAATCTCCGTTGCTTTTTTTAAAGCTGTCTCGGTATGTTAAACCCATTTAACATAACGAGACAGTTTTGAAAAAAGCAACGGAGAAAGCAAGATCTCCGTTGTTTTTTACAAACTGTTTCGCTATGTTAAATGGGTTTAACATAGCGAGACAGCTTTAAAAAAAGCACGTAGTAAAAACACGTGCACGTAGTAAAACAGTGAGAAAAAAGAGTTATAGTAATGGAAAAAGTCCGGGCGACTGGACCTTTTTCTATTACTATAACTCTGATTTACAACATGCACGCTGACCAATCAGCGTGCACGTTTTTGAATATTAACGGGGGGAGTTGTATAATTAGAGTTAATACATTTCTTTTACTTCAGAAAATGCATGTTGTTAACACATTCTGTTACTCTGTCAACTTCTCAAGGTATTAGTACTTGTAGTTTAAAAAGTGTCCATGATTATTTTTGGATTTGCCCCTGACCCTGGAGTTGAGAAGTTGAAAGCTGTTCAACATACCCATTTGGTGCTTTTTAATGACATCAAAACTCCCCCCACCCACAGCCTCTACGCTGGCCACTATGAGGTCCAACAACATTTATAGTCCAACACTTGGCAACATGTACTTGGTGTTCTCACCCTTTTCATGGACCCAAGGGTATTTTCTTTTTGCTCAGATGAGCACAGTTTTTGCTATATCTCAAAGAAATGCCACCCTGCCAATTTTGCCAGGTTATTGCTTCAGTAATTGATAAATATGCAGTAATGACATTCTAACTGTTTGGGTGCATGACCTGTCATAACACCTGAAAATAGTGTCTATTTAGAATTCATAGCCATCACAAACTTAATAATGTATTCATAAGTATTTTTGTAAGTTACAGAGAATTGCAGTTAGTCAGTAATGCATACTGATTTTGTTCTAGTAACGTATTCCAGTAATTTGTGTAATATTTAAAAACTGTCACTGATGTAAAACGTAGCATTCATACCTGGCTGGGTAGAAAGCAGAATGCTAAATGTTTTACATCCCTATTGCCTACTACTTCCCTTAAGATTTTTTGTTAATGCTGTAAAGGGACTTTAACTGGTGTTTCTATGGGAATGCATATTGTCAGCTTTAATGTTAAATTGGGGAACGTTTTCACAATTATTTGAATGTTGGTATCCCACATGTCAATCAGAGTCGGTAGAGTTATGTTATTATATATGCAAATTTTATGTTGATTAGTGTCCACATTTTTGACCAGTTGTACCTACTTTTCATGGGCCTTTGTCCAGACGTTTGATGTCTCCAGGTTGAGAGGTATGGTACTGTTGGGGAGGGATGTGAGTGAGAATATATTTTTGCTAAGCAGTATAGGAGGGAAGAGGGTTGTTGGGAATTATGTTAAATTTTAGATGGGAGTTGGGAAATAGGAAAATAGAAACAGGAGGGTTTGTATGATGGTGTTAAAGTTTTTTTGAGGATGATTAGGGAATGGGTGTCACAGGTGAAATATGTATGTGGGAAGTATAATGATAAAGTAAGAGGGGATGGGAATTGGGGGTATGTTAGGGGAGCAAGGTGAAGCCAAGCAGAGCAGGCTTTCCACCCTCAGAGAGCAATCAGTTTATAGTTGATACAGAGCAATTAACAAGGGGGCACAAAGTAGAACGGGTTTTCTTTCATTTACTGAATGCGGAAATCAGGAAACTAAATAATTATAATACGTTGTGTAATCTATTGGTCAGGAGAAAGGATAGTGACCCACTTACTAAATGGTCCTTAGAGTGCAAGGACTACTCCTTTGGGGGGGATGTCATAGCCACTTTCCAGTACAATTAATGCACAGCAAGACTATTCATGTTAAATTTGCCCATACCTCTTAACTGTTCAGATTTTTGCAGAATGCCCAGATTTATGCCTCATATTTTTGGTCTGTTCTTCATATAATTTGTGTTTTTCTATCTGCATCCTCACCATTCCTCTGTCCTCCCTCTCATTCACACACATATATTCTGTCTTAGTCCTACTGACCTTCATTCCTCTCCTCTTTAGAGCATATCTCCACCTCTCCAGGGTCTCCTCAACCTGTTCCCTACTCTCACAACAGATCACAACGTCATCTGCAAACATCATAGTCCACGGGGACTCCTGTCTGATCTCCTCTGTCAATCTGTCCATCACCATTGCAAATAAGAAAGGGCTCAGAGCTGATCCTTGATATAATCCCACCTCCACCTTAAACGCATCCATCACTCCCACCACAGACCTCACCGCTGTCACACTACCCTCGTACATTTCCTGTACCACTCTTACATACTTCTCTGCCACTCCCAACTTCCTCATACAATACCACAACTCCTCTCTAGGCACCCTGTGATATGCTTTCTCTAAGTCCACAATGACAAAATGCAACTCCTTCTGACCTTCTCTGTACTTCTCCATCAACACTCTCAGAGCAAACATCGCATCTGTAGTGCTCTTTCCTGGCATGAAACCATACTGCTGATCACTAATTATCACCTCCCTTCTTAACCTAGCTTCCACTACTCTTTCCCATAACCTCATGCTGTGACTGATCAACTTAATCCCTCTGTAGTTACTACAGCTCTGCACATCACCCTTATTTTTAAAAATCGGTACCAAAACACTTTTTCTCCACTCCTCAAGCATCCTGTCGCTTTCCAAGATTTCATTAAGCAATCTGGTTAAAAACTCCACTGCCATTTTGCCTAAACACCTCCATGCTTCCACAGGTATGTAATCATCTGGACCAACAGCCTTTCCATTCTTCATCCTCTTCATAGCTATCCTTACTTCCTCCTTGCTAATCCTTTGCACTTCCTGATTCACTAGCCCCACATCATTCAACTTTTGTAGTTAATCAGTGGAAAAATCATCATGCTCACCTTAAGTGTTTACTTTGATTGGGTGTTTCTCATGACATCCAGGTGTATTTCATCTGTAGGTGATTTAATGATGCAATATAAACAGCTATTAAGAATCACGTAATGTCTCAGAAAATTGCAGAGGCTAGAGTAGGGTTCTTCCAAATGTCAGCATAAAATCTGTAGTGAGGACTATGATAGAGCTAAGCACATTGAGAAACATTATAAGTCAGCAGGCTCTCTCACTGGAAAGTTACGCAATGTAATGGATCAAAGGCATAATATCAAATTAAGATCTCTACACTTATTTTCATTGATCCCCCTGCCCAAATTTTGGAGGTTTCTCGTGATCTGAACCTCATATTTTGGAGAATCCTAGCTAGAAGTCAGTTCAACTGATGCCAGCCTACCTGATGTTTGTACACACACACACACACACACACACACACACACACACACACACACATATATACATACATGAGCTGGATAGGTGTTTGTGATGTATTATTCACTGTTTTTTGTGTTGTTCTGTTGCTGTACACAGTGTGGGAAGTAACTTGATTGTCACAATACTTCAGAGATGTGGAGAGGCTGTTGCCTTGTACACTTTGATCTTTTCAACAGCAGCAGTAGCCTTTTCTGGCGAGTCCAGGTCGTTTTTCCTTAGCCAGCTCACCTCCACTCAAGAAAAGTTTACTGCACTTTTTGGTGTCTCGCCTTCTTCTCACCTTCCCTATTCTCTTGTACCAGTTCATCAATCTGGTGAGTTTGACTGCATTGAAGACCGCAGCAGAATCACCAGCAAATAAAAAAAAAAATTTTAAGAAATTTTTGCAGTTCAATATTTTTTTTTCTTTTTTGATTGCTCTCTCTCAAATGATTGCTCTCAGTATTTGATCTTAGTTTTAACCTACTAAGGACTCTGTATAACTTATTTCAACCTCAATGTAACAATGTCCTGTAATTTATTTTGACTATTACTGTATATTGTAATCTTTGTCACTGCTAATGCTTGGAGCTTTTCTCCCCGGGCCTCTACTGAAAATGGACATATATCCATTGACTAGCCCTGTCAACAAATGTAAAATAAATAAATAAAAGGATTAAAAGTCTACAGAAAGCAAGGTATGCAGGTACTTCCTTAGGACCGAACAAACCTCTAAAAAAGTAACTGATAAAGAAGGAAGACCTTTCCCTTTCTTCACCACCAGGTGATCTAGGTTTTGGTTAGATTCTCAAAAGTGTGCCAGAGAGATGATGGCTAGTTTTCACTTTTACATCATTCCAGGGATGAGTCCAAAAGGTCTGCAAGAGCAGTGCTACTATATTGTTTCAAGACTAGTAAATTGCTCATGTTAACATTTTGATACCATGGCCCCTGTTTCTAGGAAAGTAGGGAGGATGTTTTGTGTCTATAAGAAACATTTTCATTTGGCAGAATGCTCTAAACCTGAAGTTAGTCTTTTAAGTAGCCTCTAAGAAGAGTACACTTTTCCTCAGTTTCTCGCTTTCCATCCAGAATACAAATAATCTTTGTCTTAGGATAGCTTGGAACCACATATGTTTATTAGTCCTTCTCTAAGGTGGCTATATAAAATAAGTTAAAGAAGAGTGTCTACATACAATTGATGGTTTTGTTTTCCAAATACTCCAGGGGACTGTTTTCAGTGCATGGATGCACTCTGACAACACAGGAAGCCAAATGGCTTAAGTTCTGGCTGAAAAGAGTCCATGGACCAGTCCACTTACCCAGGCAACAAATATCTCCTATAGATAGGAACAAATAACTCCTATAGATAAGACAATGGCTATGGAAAAACATGTTCAGCTGTTTTCTTCAGCAATATTGTTATCAAGCAGTGTTTCTTCAAGTAACTTTCAAATTGCCTTACCTTCTGTTATGATGAATGTGCAGAGTTCTCCAAAGTTCACCATAAAGCATATTATACCAGAGCCATGTCTGTATCCATGGCTTTCTTTAATACTCCTGTGGATGCTTTGTGAAAACTGATACCTGGTCAGCTCTGAATATCATTGGAAAGAATTAAGCATTACAATTAGACGTGGCCTCTAGGTCTAGGGTTTCCTTTTGGTCCATGGTTGTCAAGGAAATAGTCTGTTAGGGCAGCCATTCGGTGGGGTGGGGGTGGGGGGCAGGAACTCTCTCCTTCCTTTTCTTGTAGATAGGTCATTGAGTAGAGTATAGCTCTTGCTGTAGGAAGCATCATTCCTTCTTTCCTCTAACTTCTGTCACTTCTTTTATCTTATGTTTGTTCCAAACTGGACTGTTGTGTTAAAGCAGTGTATTATGTGGGCTATGAATGAGGGTTATCTCCAGGAAGGTCACGTATACTGAATGGTCTTATTGTTTGTAGCATCAGTCTTACCTTTTTTTTGCAGCTGGAGCTCGTCCATACCTTTCAACCTCTTAGCACAAAAAATCTGGACAAAGTCTGATAGAATGGGGGGACAAAGGCCCAAAAATAGGGACATATTTTAAATATTGCTCTTATAAACTTAGAAAGTTGCTAGAATAACAGGATTTGTCTTAGTATGCATTTTTCTGAAGGATATGAAGTCTGAAACAATCCATAGATAATTCTATTTATTTGCCAGAAAATCACAAATTTTATGAGGACCAGGCCAAAAATATGATGTTAAAATCTGTACAGTTGAGAGGTATGCGCTAGTCACTGACTATGGTGAGTACTTCTATGTTACTAGGAGAGCATTTTAATGTATGTCAGTTTTTCATGTTCAGCATAATTAAGCTTTGTACACCTGTGAGTCTTTCACTTTGAACTTTTGTTATTAGATGCTTTGCATGCCTTTTTCAAAGAGGTTGCCATGTAAAAGCTATTATATCTTTTGTATATAATTGTATCAACTGTTTTAATTCTAATAAAATTAGTTTTTGACTATTTTGAACTTAAATTGCTCTTCCCTGTTCATTGTTGCTCAGCTCTTATTTAGTATTTCTTGTGTTGTGGTATACTTTCTCAGAAGGTCTTCAACCTCAAAGTATAGAAGTTTTGAAATACAGTTATGCTTTGTTTTTTATTCTATTAATTCTTGCATATATTTTAGGCTGTCTGTTCAGAATAGTACCAGCCTTCACCTTAGTGCTTTGATGTCAAGCTTAAAGAAACAGAAGTCTTTTTCATCTGTCGAGTCTTTCTGAATTGTATGTATCAAGCAATCTGTTGTCAGGACTCCAGACTGCAAAAGCAAATACACTGAGTTCACTATATGTAAATCTGCTGTATAAGCAAATTTATTTCTGGTGTGTAACAGGCAGGCAGTCCTTTTCTTAGAGTTTTGCTGGTACTTCTCTTCATAAATAACTTTCAGCTGGAATTTCTTTGGAACATGTTAATATATGGATATGCTTCTGTATAAACCAGGCTACACTTTTCCTTGGGGCATTACTATGGATTGTATAGTAGCTGGAATTGAGCTTTTGCTTAAGTGTCGAAGGTGTCACAGGGTAACAGAAATGTATATGTTGAATTTGTATACATAAAAAGAATATGCTGATTACCAGGAAACACCATGAAGCAGTAGCAGTTGGAACGTCTACCTAGATATTGTATTACCCCACTATCTTCAGACAGTTAAGGTTCAGTTGGAAGGCACTGGCATTCACCTTAGGGTTAACTGCATAAATATTCCAGGTGAGTGAAGTACTGAACATGTGTTCTTTTGTGAGATGTTTGAAACAAATGGACAGTGCAAGGTTATCAGTGGCCTACAGCTGCAGCATAGTCATCATCCAATCAATGCTGAGCTGGGGTGGTCAGGTGGCTTAGCACATGGTGTGGCTTTCAGTACAATTCGATTACAGCAGCCTGTGTAACAACTCTTAACATCATAAGCCCATAGAATATGTTGCTTTGCTCTTCGAAGGCACCCCCCACCTTTGTATGTTAGATTTATTTGTCCATATCTTATTATACTAATGCATGTAACAAAGGGGATTGGAATGCGAGTAAATCCTTAGAAAACAATAGGAATAAGAATGCTATTTCTTTAAACAAATCTCATTCTTTACTAGCATACTCTGGCAATAATTGGATGCAGATTCTTTTGCAGAAGTGCTAAGTAAAAAGATGTAAAGTTATGAGCTTTTCCGTAAAAGACTTCCATAATTTTTGTGTTGGGAAATTTTGTAATTCTTTTACTGATCAAAATTTTCTTTCACCAGGTATTAGTCTATTTCATCTTCACTGTGGGCTTCAGGCATTCCCAACTAAGCCCCCAGTCATACTTAAACCTTCCTTCCTTGGCTTGAGTTCCTTCACAGATATTTTCCCTCTGTTTTTCCAGGCGTGTCCCCTTTGTGTAGGAGTCTGCTCATCTTTCACAGCTGCAGTACTATCAGTGTGGGGAGGGATGTCTTGAGCTGGAACTTTGGGGGCAAGGATGACCTCTGTGGTGGTGTGCACTGTGGCTGGTGTGAACCTTTGAGAATGGTTGTTCTGTGCTGAGCAACTGTGGCTTTTTATTGGTAATGGTTGTGTATAACAGGTTATTCTTCTTGAAAAATGCATTGTGGAGCAATAATGCCCTTTGGGGATCACTGTATTGTATGAGACAAATGTGATCGTTCTAGATCAGTGCACTGCAGAAGACAAATGATATTAATGAAATGGACTCTGTGAAAAGCAGTGCTTTCTGAGGCGTAATGATCTTTGGGGATCACAGCAGTATATAGACAAAGGTGATCTTTCTAAATCACTACATTCCAGACGACAAAGATACTAGTGAATCCAGCTCTGTGAAGTAGATGCATAAAACACTGACTGTGATTCAGTCAGCTTGATTTGTTTAGTGGTTTTGCTGCTGGAAGAAGCTAGTAGGGAGAGGTAGAAGTTAGCACTTAGTGCAGAAACTGCAGGAATCTGGTTGTCTTATTGCAGGAGTATCATCTAGTGGAGTGAAGTGCCAGCCAAAGAGCGCCTGCACTCTAGTCAAGCATGATGGGTATAAAAGCATGTACCCCACAATGGCTTAGCATAGTGGGACTTCAACTTGCTTGCTGGCCAGTAAGAGGATGGCAGTAGGAGCATAATAACATTATGGTGGCCACAGTCATATTTTCTCTCCTATCCTGTCTGCCTCTATTCTTTCCCTGGAAATAAGATCTGGTGGTTGTTGGATACATGGAGCCAAAACCAGAAAATATACATTTGTTTCCATGAACCCTGCACTTTAGGGTACAAGGAGATCCATTTTGGTGGGGAGGTGGACTTTGGTGTTGTCCAGGCAACACAGAGAGCTTAATAGGCAGTGCTAGAAGGGTTCATTTGTTGTATTCTAGGATGGCAGCCTCTTGTTCTAGCTCTGGTATTTGTTACTGTAGTCTGCAGCAGTTTCATAGGTTCATAGGTTCATACTAGGCTATCTGCCCTGGGGCATTTATAAGCCTAGCCCGATTGTGTTTGGCTTACGCCACCCCTTGATTTGAGTATACTGTGCCCTTTTTAAAGTTTAGTTTGCTGTGCCTCTGTCTAATAGTGACACGGAAGTAATCCCCGGGACAAACCTACGATCCCCCATCCACTCATCAAGATTCTTCTTGAAGAGAGTCAGTGAGGTGCTCTGCCTAACATGAATTGGAATTCTATTCCAGAGTGAAGGGAGCCCCTGGGTTATGAATCTGTCCCTCCAGCATGTTTTATTTATTTCTGTGCTGACACCTGTTTGAGTCCCTTGATCCTTCTGGTGAAGTACTTTTGGGGTCTTTCTAATTGCTGCCGGTGTCGGGTAAGGTACATCCCAAAGGGGGCACTGTATTCTATGATAGGCCTGATGAGGGATGAATAAAGGGGCATGATTACCTCTCTTGATCTAGATGTGAATCCTTTCATGATGAGGTGGGCTATGTAGAAGGTCTTTCTAATCACTTTGGCAATGTGGTTGTCAAAGGAGAGATTGCTATCAACTTGGATCCCCAGATCCCTAATTACTTTCTCTGTACTTAATGGGTTACCACCTATGTGGTAATTTGTGGGTACATTGTTTTTGCCAAAGGGTATGACTATACACTTTTTGGCATTTAGCTTTAGACCATGGCTCTGGCACTAGTTATCCGTCTCTGCGAGACCTTTTTGAAGGATGTTTGTGTCAGCTGGAGAGTCAATTATGGCACCCAGTTTGCAGTCATCTGCGAACATGGTGAGCCATAGTCCTCCCACGTTGGCCTGTACCTCAGAAAAGTAAATACCGAACAAGAGAGGTCCCAGGACAGAACCTTGTGGAACGCCACTTGTGACCGGTTTCGAGTCTGACATGGCTCCAGCATCTCTGACTCTGTGGGTATTGTTTTTTATAGGTAGTTGACAGTGTTCTGAAGATGTCAAAGACAAATGTGTTTCACAGCAGCTCCTCCCCCCATCTTTGTTGACCCAGTCATACGTAAACCTTTTTCCACCTATTTAACTTGTCAGTGTAAAAATGCTTATGTATTGAAATTCATAAGACTGGTGGATAAACAGAGAATACCTGTCTGCTGAAGGTTCACCATTTATAATGGGAACATGGGTGTATACAGCAGTGAGAATAATATGAAAGACAGTGGAAGAATCCATTAGCATCCATGGATGGCTGTTCAAAAACAGCAAATGAATTTGATTTCTAGGAAAAATTTAATTATCTTTTTTGTTGTGGTAGCCTGTAGAAAGACATGACTCGTATCATATTGCTGGGTCAAGACTGCAATGACTTGTCCAAAAACAGTAAAATAATCACCTGGAAGTATTCCTTCAGTTCTGTTTAGGACTTTTCCAGATGTCACTGATTTCTTACAGTGATATTTTTTTCTTGTGCCCCATCAAAACCATAATACAGTTCTGCTATACATTAGTAGTGACTAATTCTACAAGTAGGCTCATGAGATTCTGAAGGCAGACATTTCTGACTCTTACAGAGCTGAAGACAAAGATATGACATGTATTCTTCTATTCTCCTGATCATTTGCTTTTCTGCTATTATCATGTTTCAGTGCTCCAACACTCTTTCCCTAGAAAGAATGTCAGGAAAAGAAAAGGTCAGTGATATGAGTGTGTGTGTGTGTGTGTGTGTGTGTGTGTGTGTGTGTGTGTGTGTGTGTGTGTGTGTGTGTGTGTGTGTGTGTATATATATATATATATATATATATATATATATCAATTTTATATATATATATATATATATATATATATATATATACGTTGCTGTCTTTTGGCTTTTCCCGGTTAGGGGTCGCCACAGAGGTATTCCGGTCAGCTAATGATTGGCAGTAGATTTTCACGAACGCCGAGGTGCCAGCTCGACGTTCAGTGTTCAACAAAGGCACGCCCATTTACGCATGTCTTTCGAACACCCACCCAACCGCGGGGAGGACATGCAGACTCCATATAGATATATATATATATATATATATATATATATATATATATACACACACACACACACACACACACACACACATGTGTGTATAAAATATGTGTATTTTAAAGGGAATGGGAGGATTATAGATGTTAACTTTTAAACCTTTGGGTGGCCCAATGTACAATCAGGAGTCTACTAGATATATAATACACAAAACAGAGTAACCTCTGTATAGGTTTGATAATGCCTTTAGGTACAGCTTTCATGTTGCACTTGACTTACCACATCTTTTGTCTTGCATTTGAGTTATGCCATCATGACATTTGTTACAATATCCTATCACTGTGATCAGGTTCTCCAGTCAAGTATTCCTGATGCAATGATATTCATACTGCCTGTAGCCTGAGTTCACACTGCCACTGTCTGTGCATAAACAGGGATTTTATGAAGTTATAAATGTGTTTTTGAGTTGAGGGACTTGTCACCTTATTCAGATTGACAATTGTGCATATCACACAGAGCCCATCCATCTTCCACAATAATCATTTCTCTAAACAAGACCTGATAAAGTAACTTTGTTTCCACCTACTTTGTAAGATCCTTCTAATGAGTAAGGTATGATCCTTTTCTATCTTATTAAACATCTGCAGGCAGAGATATTGCTTCTCTGCCTGTTAGCTTTATTGTTAATTCTTCTGATTTCTAGCCATTTGTGTCAGATTTTTAAATAAGGCTCTCAGAACAACGTAAAACATATACCTGCAAACATCAACAGTACCACTATAATAACATTTCCTGATAATATGTTGCTTTCAAGCATGTCTTCCTGGCTACAAGGATCCAAAGCAAGACTACTGAGAAGAAAATCAGCCCAAACATGGCTGTAGTCCTCTTAACACCCAGGACTTGCCTGTGCTTATTCAACATCTGGCATGTTAAGCCATGTTTCATGCGTGTAGGGATGTAAAGGAGAAGGTATTTGATTTGGAAAATGTTCTGGAAGGCCTTCAGAGCATAATAACATAAATTGCTTAGGACGATATTTTATTTTTATGGAAAAATACTGCATCAGTATCCTGATTCATGTT
The DNA here is from genome assembly GCF_019279795.1 of Protopterus annectens. NCBI lineage: Eukaryota > Metazoa > Chordata > Ceratodontiformes > Protopteridae > Protopterus > Protopterus annectens. The sequence continues at coordinate 946,336,615 of NC_056746.1, read as the reverse complement.
AATCACATTAGTGATTTTGCCAAAGTGCTTGGTCCAGAAATGTCCTTATGGGGGAAGGCAAGGAAATAGTTTTATGTATCTGTTGTAATATATGATTGACCATAGATGGCATTTGTTGGCAGTTTAACTAGGAGGTTGTAGAGACTCAACCATCTTAGATTCTGCTGAATGATAGAAACTTTAAAACCCTCACTTTTGGAGTGAAGCAGTTAACACTCGACCACAAGTATTCAGTATTTTTAAACAGGGTTTTTTTTACAGGTAAGCTATGCACCTGCACCCTTAGCTGCACCTTGTAGAAAGAGGCAAAAAAAAAATTAAAAATGCTAACATCCCCAGTTATGTGGGTTGAAATTAAGATGGGGTGCCTCCATAGTTTATACTTTAAATGTTTTATCCTAATTAAGTGTCTGAGTATGGGATGCAAATGGGCCTCCCATAAATTTTTAATAAAGAAAGTTTAATGTTGATGTATTACACTGACAGACTAGTAAAGTGTAAAAAGCGGTCAGTGAGCTGCAGGAATATTGCTGTTGTAGTGTCCCGTCTCCATGCATTTTTTCCCCTCAAGTTGGTGGGAATGCCTTTAGCTACCTTTCAAAAGCTGCTTGCATAAAATGTGGATCTGTGGTTAACCTCCCTGCTTATCTCTGTCTGCCACTGCAGAGTTTCAGAAGAGAAAAGCTGGGAAGAAAATGAGTAAGCAGGCCAGATGGAGTTGCCTTGTCATAATGTGGGAAGCAAATTTACTTGAATGAAAACAAGCCAAAATAATGGCCTGTTCTTATAAAAAGCTGGCATAAAAACTTTAATTACCAGCCTCATTATTATATTTCATGACAACCTTTACAGCTAATTTATGGAATACAGAAAGTGGTATTTACTTTTATATGGCTTATGCCTGGACAAGGATATTGCATATATTTTTTATGTCTGTCACTGTGTGTCCTTTTGAGGTTATTTTAACTTCTTTCTGCTGTGAGAAATCATGTATACGTACCTGTTTAAATGGGATGGAATACAAGCCTCAATATGGTCCCTAAAGTTACGTTCTAGAATATGTCATTTAAGCATTAGTAGTATATTTAAATTGCAAAACGTAATTTGATTTGCATCTTCCTTAGGGCACAGGAAGTGTGTTAACAGTAGCCCTATCAAAAAAAAATGGAAAAATGAATAATGAAGTCATAAATGCCAGAAGCAGATTATTAAATGTGTATTATATTTGCAAAAATATAAACAGATTACACTTTGCATGTAAGGTTTTAAGGGTGAATAGGGCAGTCAGAGCTGCTGTTGTATGAAACATTTTTAAAAACAGGGCAGTTCAGCAAAAAAGGCTTATTAACAAGTAAATGGAGCCAACCAATATTTTAATTAAAGTAGTAGGAAATGTTAAACAGTGAACAAAAATAATTGGCCATAGTAAAACTTTTACACAACTTACAATGTGCTTCATTGAAATACACACTGGCCCTCTCCAGCTGCAAGTCCGAATCTCCTTTGTAAACCCCTGTCGATGTAATTCCATGTTCATCACCAATGATTTCCCAGAACTGTTAAAAGAAAGGAATATTATTGACATAACCATTGGACTATGTCAGAAAATGAATGCAGAGGCCCTGCTCAGGACACATACACGCACACGCACACGCACACGCACACACACACACACACACACACACACACACACACACACACACACACACACACACACACACACACACACACACACTCACAGTTGCAGTGCAGACTGGCAGACCACTACTCATGACAAAGTGTAGAGTGATAAGTCATCTAGAAAAGGACTAGTTTTGGAAGGGCTGCATGCCCTGATAACAGCTATTTCCTGGAACTGGAGGGAGGCCGGTGTGCATACCAGCAAACTCATGTGTAGTGGAAAGTGTGAGACTCAGGACACCCATGTGACAACAATTTACAGGCTGTAGGAAAAACAGTGGACAAGAAAACCTTACTGACTTAGATATGTGACTATTCAGACACATACTGGCAGGGTACTGTGGGCACTGCACTGTGACCTCACTATCACAGGCACTTGTTTTGCATGTGTTAGGGAGAAGGATACAGTATTCCATGGAAGGATACAGGTGTCTGGAGAAGGTGGTTGGTGACACTCAGAAGGTAGTTTGAGCAAGTCAGTCAGTGTGACACAGGCTACATTTTGTGACAAAGCAATATATGAGTTGTATTTAACATATTTCTAAGATAGTTTAAGAAATGTGGCAACTTAATAGCATAGTAATTAAGGTGTGGGACTGAAACCTGCAGACTAACACTTGACTTAACTGTTCATCATACTTCTCAACCTCATAGCATACAAATTCAAACGCAAAAGTAATTGGAGGACAAAGGCCCACAAACAGGGACAGATTTTAAATATTGCTTTTATAATCTGAGAAAATTGACTGAATAGCAGGTTTTGCATTAGTAAGCAGTATCTGAAGGATATGAGGTTTACAACTTAGATGTCTGTTATTATATAATGACTTTAATCATCAGTGATTGCCCAGAAAACTACAAATTATATGAGGTACAAAATAAAAATATGAGGCAAAAATCAGGACATTCTGCCAAAATTTAGACAGTTGAGAGGTATGTTTTCCATGTATCTGCTCTGTCACACACAGCAAGACAATTAAGTTATACGTGGTTCTATGTCTGCACTATAAAAAGGACTTTGGTTGTCAAAATATACAGTAAATTATTTTAGAGAAATAAACCATACACAAACATGGTCATATAGTACCTTGGCATTGGCTCATGGGGAAGAAACTTCAGTAAGTCAATATTCATGCTTTTTGGTACCCTATGGAAACAAGGAAATGTCCCCTTAATAAAAACAATTCACCTAACTGGAATTCTATTTCCTGTAGTTAGCCAGCAGATATCCCTGGGGCTAATTCTAAATCAAAAGTTATCCCCTTTACTACACACAGAACAAGAATTAAGTCCTTCATCCCAGATATTGGTCTACAATTCACCAGCGCATTTAACTGTTGTAGCTTGTTGGTCACTTGGAACTAGTTAGCTTATCCCATAGGTAGAGTTTAGCTTTCCAAAAGAAGAAATAAATTCCTCTCAAAATACAGTATTCCACAACAAATGCAATATATAGTTTTATAACTTTGCCTCATTCTGGGAAGCAACACTGAACAGAGCATTAGTAATCAGCTTCCCATTACCGCTAGATACTCGTTATTCCTAAACATGCTTACTACAAATTAGCCAGCTTCCCATTACTGCTAGATACTCGTTATTCCTAAACACGCTTACTACAAATTAGCCAACTTCCCATTACTGCTAGATACTCGTTATTCCTAAACATGCTTACTACAAATTAGCCAGCTTCCCATTACAGCTAGATACTCATTATTCCTAAACATGCTTACTACAAATTAGCCAGCTTCCCATTACCGCTAGATACTCGTTATTCCTAAACATGCTTACTACAAATTAGCCAGCTTCCCATTACCGCTAGATACTCGTTATTCCTAAACACGCTTACTACAAATTAGCCAGCTTCCCATTACTGATAGATACTCGTTATTCCTAAACATGCTTACTACAAATTAGCCAGCTTCCCATTACCGCTAGATACTCGTTATTCTTAAAGACGTTTACTACAAATTAGCCAGCTTCCCATTATTGCTAGATACTCGTTATTCCAAAACACCCTTACTACAAATTAGCTCCAGGCAATGCCCGCCATTTGAAATAAATACCTTCCAGACATACCTCTCAACCTCTTAGAGCAAGAAATCTGGACAAAGCCATAAATAAATAAAAGTGGGACAAAGGTCCAAAATTAGAGACATTTTTTTTTTTTAAATATTGCTCTCCCAAACCTACAAAATTGATAGAATAACAGATTTTGCATTATCATGAATTTTTCTGAAGGGTATGAAGTCTGAAACTCAAATGTTTGTCATTATTTTCTGACTTTATTCTTTAATGATTTGACATTAATTTTCCAGAAAACCACAATTTTATGAAAAACGCACCAAAAATATGAAGCACAAATCTAGACTTTCTGCAAAAATCTATAAAGTTGAGAGGTATGCTTCCAGAAGTCTTTCTTCTGTTTCCTCAGTACTATAACTGACTAAGTGCCTGTATTTTATATGCCCAGATTTAACCTATCTAGTATACGAGTCTATTTTCAAAAAAAAAAAAAAAAAAAACATGGAGTCTGCAATTGTCTGTTATCAGAAATAATAAATAAGAAACTCAAACACATTATATTTAGTTAAAACATCAATCTTCACCTAAAGGAATAATATAAATGTTGTCATACTGACAAACACTACGTACGTGGACTTTCTCCACAGCTCACCTCTGAATTTGAATACCAAACTCCAGTCCTGTAGTCTCTAGACATGCCCTTCAATACAAACAACACCTGATGCTTATATTTGTATAGTATGTTAAAAACTTTAATTGTCATTAGTAACAATGGCAGCTGAAGATTTCCTTTTTGTATTGTTGTGTACTTGTCTTAATAACTTCACTGTAGTAAGAAGAACCTATTGTAAACATTATCTGTCATAATACTTTGTTTCTAGCTTGGATCAAGGCTGAAAATGGTCCATGGACGAGACCACTTACCAAATTAATAATGCATATAAAGATATTCCCTCACAATGTAACTGATTCCCCTGAGTATACATTTACAAAAACTCCAACTGTAAACTAATCTTTGGCATTTAGTGTATATGCCCATGCTGGAACAAATGGTGAACCTTAACCCTCAATGTAAATTGTAAGATTTTTTTTTTGTTTTTGCTTTCAAAGTTCATGATTACCTTTGGCATTTAGAAAGTAAATATCAACCATTATATGTTAACATCTGTCCTTCCTTCTAGTTCTTTGCAGAAGGTTGGTGTAATTTTATTTTATACTCTTGAGGCATTTAGTGATGTTTCATAAATTATTTTTACCAGTGTGTGTGTGTGTGTGTGTGTGTGTGTGTGTGTGTGTGTGTGTGTGTGTGTGTGTGTGTGTGTGTGTGTGTGTTGTGTGTGTGCGCGTGCGTGTGTGTATGTGTGCGTGCGTGCATGTGTGTGTGTGTGTGATGAGTGTTCAAGCTGTCTTGTGTAGTGGTACTGTTATGAGAAGGCCTTTTTTTTTAAGGTAAGCTGCACATTAGGGTTCGGACAGGATCAGGGTAACGGTTAGGGTTAACACACATTACTAAGGTGGAACAGGGGTGAAGCCACATGAAAGGACTGCTTCAATGAATGGCATTTGTATCACACTCTGTGTATTCAGTTTCAACTGCAGCCATTTGCTCAAAGCATGGCAGTGGGTGTAGGACAGATTTCCATCCTTCCTAATAGTCGTCCCTCATTTGCAAGCCTGACAACATAGACATGATGCATTTTATTGTAGCTGTGGATAGATGTTACAGTTTGCAAGTATCTGGTGTACATAGTCACCACAAGGAAAGCACTATGTGACACCCTCAGATGTCATCCCACATGGATATTACATTTTAGTATCCTGTAACACTATTTTTTTATTCAGTGGGGGAAGAACTCAGATTGCTTAAGGTATGGAATTTCCAAATATGTTACATGATTGCCTTTCATGTAGGACATGTAGTAGTTATAAGTCTGTTGATGTCATTACATACTAATATTCCTTGTGTGCTTGCTTGTATATATTGCTCTCTTTTCCAAGCTGTTAGTCGTAACCGCTGTGCTTGGTGGGTGACAGATGCTCTTCCCAATTAGGTAGTACTCATATCAACCAAAAATGCATAACTGCATCTTAAGTATGTTTTACGAGTTTGCATCTCCTGAAGTGACTGTGTGTTACTGTGTACTGATGCTAAGAGTTATCCACAGCAGCTGTGATACACTGAAAGTGCCGTATACCTATATCTATTGTAAGATATTGGGTGGCATGATATCTTTTGGAAATTCCATACTTTAAATAGTCTGAGTAGCACTGTCACCTTCTCTGGTTTGGTTCTTGGTTAAAGTGCCTTCTCTGGCATGTCCTCTCTGTGTCGGAGTGGGTTTTCTGTGGGAACTCAGGTTTCCTTCCATATCTCGAAGGCATAAAATAAGTGAACTGGCAGTTCTGAATGATCCTGTAAGTATGACTGTGGTGCATACATAAAAATACAGAAGAAAGGTGTGACCATCTATTGTCATTCCCTATTTGCCAAGTTAACTTTGTGGATGGTAGCAGCTGTTCATAAGGTTGCTATAAGAGTCAGATGTGGCTCTATAACAGTGGATAGATGAACTGCAGGATAGCTATTTTCCACAGCACTTGCCATGTGGCATGATTCAGTGAAGATGCTATATACCTGCATGCACTGTAAGCCATCCGTGATCCACATGAGATGTTGCCTGGTTTGATGCACTGGATATGTTGTATACACACATGCATTGCACATATGAGTTATTCTGCACAGCAGATGTCAAAACACACTGAATACCAATGTGTACTGCAAACAGTGTGTGACAATATAACAAGAACTGTGTATCCTGATGACTTCAAAGGAAAACATAAACTTGCCTATTCTTAGCATTCATCATTTACTAACATCTATGCTAGTATGTCTATATATGACACTACCTGACAGATGATCTCCAGACATTATTCTAGCAGGCTGTACCTCCTTCAGATGATAAATTTTACAGCAGGAACAATATGATAGCAGCTGTTGTAAACACTGCACAACTGCTCTTGTGCTGACACAAAGGGGGGCTTACTGTGATGTTGATGGTCTGGCTGTTACATAGGTTGCTTGGTCTTTGTGTTGCTATGAATCTCATTTCAGGTAGTTGACTATTTCCAAGAGGGTCACTCAAGATGGAAAGATTGAGCACCCACAGGCTAGCTGTCCGTTTCTGTGGGAAAAAGGGGGACGCTATTGCCATAAGAATGCCCACAGAGGAGCTTCATGATTACCCACAGATCAAAGGAAAAAGACACTGTTTAAAGGTCCAGCTAAACAGAATATCCTTTCTGCTGAGTACACAGAAGCACCATATGAAAGTATATACTGTATGTGTAGTGCATGCTATAAGTCTGCTCAGTCTAGGGGCAGGAAGTTATTGAATTAATTAAAAAAAACTCTCAGACCCTTTACAGTTTTCTTTCATTAAGTAAGAGAATGAGTTGATGTCAGCTGGGCGTGGGGGGGGGGGTTCAGTGATAAAGCAGAATCACCTCTCTGTGGTCCTTGAATATGGACAGATATAAGCATACAGCAAGTCACAGTGGCATTCTGTGATGAGTATAGGCAGGAGAACAGTAACAGAAGTAGTATATTCTGAAGCATTGCATTTTAGGCACTTGAGTATTTAAAACGGCACTCCCTGTGATTTCAGTATAAAACAATGTCATGAGTATTAAAGCTATAAGTGTTATAAAAGTTCTCTGTGTACTTTGCCAGTACAGAGGAAAAGAAGGCATGTGCGCTGTCTTGATTAAGCATTTTTTGACAGAGCAGTTACAGACGACATGTGGAGGAACTCCCTATCTCGATGCTACACATTCTGCCATAGTACTTTCTTATCAGACAGGCTGCATGTAAAGTCAGGTCTAACAGAAGTGCAGCAGTTGTAATGGAGCATTTGTTGCACTGCCTTCTTCAATTTTGTTTGTTTTTATACTCATTAGAAGTTAAAAAATTTTCTGAGCCTGAAATTTTTATTTGTGTACTGCTTAAGCATATCTGAGTGCATATAGAAAAGGAATGGTGGAATTGTATGAATAAAAAAGTATGAATACCAAAGTAATCTTTCCAAATTTAATACATCAGAATATGCTATTAGATTACAACCAAAGTAACCCTTCACAGCAGTGGTGTAGCATGTTCTTGATCTAACTTTGGTTTAGAATACCAATGTATGGAAACTAATCATTAGCAGTAACTTGTCTCAGCATCTTGTCACTTTAACCATAAATAACAGTTTATGAAAACTATGTATTTTCCTTCAAAAACTGTACAAGCCACAATCTCAACATAAATAATAAAACAAAACAAATAAAAAACAGCATTTAATGCTTATGTGGAGATTGTTATAAAGTTGTTTCATTACATTAAACATTCTAATTTTGTAAATCTATTTCATGAAATGTTTTATCAAGATCGCTAATTAAGTCATTAGTATTTCTCCCTTACCTTGGCTCCAATTTGATTGCCACACTGACCAACCTGGATGTGGACTATTTCACGCATGTTTCTGCTTTTCTCAGATTTGGAAAAATGAGACAGGTCTCACTTCAGTTGCTTCCTTTCTGTATCTGTTCCTGCTCTGCCAAACACACACTACAGTCTCTGTACTCTGATGCTCCGTATGACCCACAGCTGCCTAAGAGTATGTTTAAATGAACTGTGATCTCACAGGGTGAAGTGGGGAGGGAACTGAGCATTGCCTACATCACAGTTTTAGTACAGCCTCATTTTTACTATCATGTCCTTCTCAAGACTCAGTCTTCCTGTTTTTTTTTTTTTTTTTTTTACTTTTTCTAAATAGTGATTTTATCAACAGTAACCTATTTGGCGCGTTGATGTGGAAGAGGTATTGTGATACTAAGTTACACGTTTTTGAATGTTTCACTTAAAGCGTTTAAAGTAACCAAAGGCAGGTGTGGAATTTTAACTGACTCGCCTGATATCTCGATTCCTTACAAAAAAAAAAAAAACCACTATGGCAGATTAAGATAAGCAAAATTAATCTGCATCTCAGAAATGTGTTAGGAATGAATAGAATTTATAGAGCAGTATTTCCTTGGCATTAAGAGAAACAACAAAAGAAAATGACTAAAATGTCCACCGCCAAACAGTTTTTACCTTACAGGAAGGGCAGAAAGAATAAATTTGAAGAACCAGCTTTCACATAATGTGAAGGGACAAGAACAAGAGAAGTTTAAGGTAAATCAGTAGACAATGCTCAGGACAGTAAACCTTTAGGTCTGATTATGAAGGCTCTCTGTATGAGGGAACAGTAAATTTAGAAAGGCAAACACAGTGCAGACCAAAAGTAGAAATCCACAAAACGATTTAGTCTCCATAAAATAATCGCTTTCATCCCAAAGTTAAAATTACAGGAACTTCATCAGATCTGCTGTGTTTCTGAAGAAGTCGTTTTGACAAATAACGTGATTAAAGTGTTTTACGCTAAAAACTTACATCCTTCTCTGGTAACTTTTGGTGTTTTTCTGTTGTTGGTTTGGTCCGTTTACACCCTAGCCGTTTTGCTTCTGTTTAGTTGTAAGTATTCCAATTTGCTTTACACAAAAACACACTAGTCCTGCAATGACAGACTAATGATGTTTTAACTTTATCAGCTCAGCAGGATCAGTCACTTTTCCACAGACACCCCCCCCCCCCACCAAACCCAACAACGATAGCTACATTGTTGAGTACATCCTTCTCAGATGTCTGTGACAAAAAATAATAATAATGACCAAAGTCACATATTTCAAATTTGTTTCACACAAACACACTGTAGCCAAAGTATTCCACCTTAATACACAGATATACACAAAGACATGCACACAGTAGTCTTGCAAAGACAGATTAAAGACTGTTTAAATATAACCAGATGATAAGACCATGGGTGCTTTTCACCCACAGAGAGCCCTCCAACCCCACCGACAGTTATAGTTAGTTTGTTGACTGTGCATGTACACCCCTTATTGTTATAAAGAAATAAGTTACATGTACTTTATAGGTAGCTTTGGGTGAACTACATCAGATTCTATAAAGATCACTAGCATCATACCATAAGGTCCATCCATGTGTAGCGCAGTTTAAATCGAAGAATATTTATGCAAGCATAAGAAACATTAACTACCTGAAAATGTATATTAAGTCAATATGAACAAACTTTACAAAACTAAAAGTAATCTGAATAATTCCACATTGAAGAGAACTATTACTAAATCAGAGGTTGCTGCTACAAATGCAGTGTCTGCTGCTCTTGAAAAATAAATAGCTTGTGTTACACTAAATATAAAATTGGTGTGTTGTTGATATTGCTATAATATTGTCAGAACTAGATCAGCCATGTAATATGGAATGGCTGGGAAACAACAAATGAAAATCACATGGAACCACATTTAAATAGAGGAACATTTGAAAATCACATGCTTAAATACTCTATTATACTTATAAAATACATATATAAAAAATATATACATATACTTAAATCATCCATATTAAAATAAAATATAAGGAACATTAGAAAAAATGATAAGACAAAACAATTCTCATAAATTCTCCCTTTGTCGCTTAACTAACACTGGTTTTATACTTACTGACCCATTTAGGCCCGGAGGTTTATCAGCCTGTAGACGTACTATCCATTCATATTCCTTCAATAACAGAATGTTATCTAGATCACCACCCCTAATGCCCATTTGTACCGTACAGATGCACCTAAATTTAAATGCATGTGTTCGAAATTCATGTAAATGTCTGAATAATGCGTTTGTCTCAACCTTCCTTTTAATCTCAGACCTATGGGAAACAACAACAACAGGTTCATAGTTACTAGGTATACAGACATGGAGATCATTAAGGACCCTAGCCCAAAGTCTCAATTGATCCAAAGCACTGCATGGTTAAGTGACTCACTGTCACACAGTAGGTAAATGAAATTGGAAAGATTCAAACTCTGCACCTTTTCCACAGCAAGCATCGCATCAACAAGTCGTAGCTTTACTGTGTGCTAAATGTCAGCATAACAGTTTTTAACTAAATGCAGAAATCTTTTGCAATCTTATCTTTTAGATAAGACTGTATCACAGTGAAATGCAATAATGACTACATAATGGATACTGAAGATCATCAGATGGAACTGATTATCGCTGCAAATAACGTACATTGTATAACCTGAAAAAAGTTAACCCATTTGCTGGAGGCTATAAAGAAGGTACTGAAAAATATATTACTAAAATGCAACATGTTTAGACTATATTACATAATCTAAGTCTATTAATGAATTAATTGATTCTTTAGTGCAATGAATAAAGTAATACAATTAAAGACAATATAAATTTTGCAGTAGCTTTTATTCAACAATCCACAAGTCATACAAAAATTAGAGATGTTACTGCATATAGCATTCTGTTTTTTTTTTCAGTGGGGTGGGGCTTACATGTTTGAAGGATACTGTATCTCATTTTTGACACCACCATGCCTGGTCTGTCATCAAAAATAGGTATCCCATCTGACATCACTCAGTACAGGTCTGACCTTCCTGAATGGCTAATAATACTGCATTGTTAAAGCGTATGACTCCAGAGTCAATAGAGCCAGACTGAGGACAAATGGGGTCTCATGCAAGGTAATAAATCTGTCCCCCACCAGCCATACCATACAAATATCCCATTTATTGGCTGTTTCTCCCCAGTTACCACAAACACTGTTTAAACGTGTCAGTGCATTTATTTTCATTTTTTTATTTTACAATTATCACAGAGATTTGAATTTCATTTAAAAATGTACATAAAAACACTGACATTCATTTTCTAAACAAAACATTCTCACATTGAAAACAGCCTTGGCATTAGAAACAGTAAACTGCTCTTACCTTCAATGTCACATTTTATGAATATATATCTGACAACTCATTAAACTACAAGAGGCATGCTGGGATTCATATTCAAATTACATGTAGTGAATTTCTGATTAGCTTATATGTAAAGAGTGCAGGAATTTAAAAGACAAATTGTGTAATGCACTTGCAAACAACCTTGGACAGCCCACTGGATGCAAGTGTCCCTTTTCAGGAGCAGCCCAGGAGTACTCTCTTGTGAAGTAACTTGGCAGAGTCCTTAGTGAATCAAACAATTTGCTGCAGGAAGCAGCTTTTTAACAGTTCACAGCCCTACTCATCTGCACTAAGTGCTAGACAAACATTTGTATCCCAGACACAGTACATTTCACATCCATGTGCCTGAACAAAAAAAAAAAAAGGAAAGAAAAAACAAGCTAAATTTAAAAATTTCAGTTACATTTTAACATTAAACTCAGACTTCATGTTGTCCAGTTTATTCACAGCCAAACAATAAACGCACTGTCAACATTTAGCAGAACAAGGAAGCCAAGTATCACATCCAAAGAACATGACTTACACAATAATACTCCTCCTTAGTGCAATTTCCTTCATTTACACCATAACTACTCTGGTCTATAGGTAGTTAGTAGGCTTGCAGTCCAGGGAACCATTGCGGAGATTAGCTTAAATTTCCAGGTGACCCAAACCACTGTCTGGTGGTCCTCAAAGACAGGACATAAATCTCTGCAAGACTTGAGACAGATAACAGCAGAGCTAAAGCATTTAAAAAAATTACTAGAAAAACAGGTCTTGCATTCCCCAGTGATTTAGCAAAAAAAAAAAAAAAAAAACAGAAGTTAATAGACGTCTATCAGTTAGTGTGGAGGATTAGAACACTTGCCTCCTACAGCTAAGATACAAGATTTAACTCTGTGCAAGCCTCTTAACTGGACAGCCCAGCCTAACTGGGGCATTGCACTCTCAAATGCACACCTGTGAATGGATGCACAGATTGAACTGCAATACAAAGCTCTGGATAAATCCACAGAATAAAAAAACACAGTCTGATTCCTATTTCACAATAAGGCAGACACAGTACCTAGCAATCTCTGCACTCTATAGTTTAAAAATAGTACCCCCAAACCCTGTAAAATGCAATATAAAGCTCACTCTGATTCCTGTGACTGCCCCCTCCCAATAAAAGAAGAAAAAAGGGCAGACTCCCAGCTTGTTTCATTGCTGTTTCTGACTCTCATTGCACAATAAAGCTACAGCTCATCCTGATGCCTGTGGACAGTATCTGGATGAATGTATGTACAAACAAAAATCTGGATACTGACCCTGTCTCTAATGCCTTGTTCTTTCCTATTGCAACTGCTCTCTTAGCCTCTTTGTTAACCAGCCACTATTTCTTCTTAGTGTAGTCTGTTTTTTTCTATCTCATACTTTTTCCTGCAGTCATTCTTTCTTTTGATAACTTCATGGACTTCTGCATTCCAGAACCAACAATCCTTATGTTCCCTATTCCCATACCTTGCTCAGCCACTTATTATTTCTATAGTCCTAACACACTCCATTTTGAGACACTGCCATTTTTCCTCTTCAGCTCCACCTTTTTCCTCTTCTTCCTGGTGTGCTAGAGTGGCAGCCCTCATTATCTCTTTTAACTCTTGTGATTTTGTTGCAATCAACTTCCAGGTCTTCAGCTTAGTCTCTGTTGATTTTAGAGCTTTCTCTGACTACTACTTATAGCTGATTGTAGTCACCAGTGGTTTATGCTGTGGGATAACTGTTCCATTACCCTTTCATTACTAGGAGGAAGTATACCTGATTTACATGCTGACCACTCTTGTATGTGGTCTTGTGACTCTGTCTTGCTAAACCATGTGCTGGCCACCATCAAGCCATTTGCCAAACAGAAGTCTAGGATGGCATCTCCTTCTTTATTCCTATTGTAATACCCATGTGGACCCAGACAGTCCTCATATCATGCTCTGTCTCCCCCAATATGAGCATTCAGGTTCCACGTTATCAGAATCAACTCATGTTGTCCTGCTTTATCTAGCAGATCCTGCAGCTGCTGTCTGAAGGCACTCTTTTCCTCACTATCACAACCCTGCTGTGGGGCATAGGCTGAGATTATGAACGCTGCCCTATCTCTACAGTAGAGTCTATTGTCATGAGTCTATCACTAATACTAGCGATATTCCTCACTGTCTTCTGAAGAGCCTCCCTCACCAAAATTCCCACTTCTTGTCTGCCTTCCCCGGAGAAGTAGATTCTGGATCAAAGTTCAAGTGGCTTTGCTGCACTGTCCTTCCCCCTTGTCTCCTGGATACATAGGATATCCAGCTTCCTCCTCCTTACCATTATGTCATCCACTTCCAAGCAGCATCCAGTCAGTGAACCTATAATGACTACAGCAATCCTTAGTTCATGCTTGGCAGGTTGATTAGTTTTATGCCCAGGTTTGTCAAACTTAGGAAACCTATACAAAGAAAAATAACCAGGCATCCTGTAGTGGTATTAGAGATATTTCTGGAATTTTATGAAAAATTATATAAACTAGAGAAGTGGTGAAATCAAGAAAATCCACAAATGGAAGTATTTATGGAGACCTAAATATGTCAAGGTTAGAGGTAGATGTGGAAATAAGATAAAAATGGAGATGTATAACCAATCTGCAGGAAAGTCTCTGGGATTAGATGGTATTCTGGTTGAAGTTTGAAAGCTAGGAGGGAAGGAAGTAATAAAGGTCAGAAAGGTTTAGTTTAACAGTATTTTAAAAGGAGGGGAGGCACCAACATCTTGGGGAAAAGCAGTGGTGGCTGTAATACCTAAAGACTGTAAAGACCCATCTTCAGCTTCATATAGGTCCATTTCAGTTTTCAACCATGATTCTAATGTGTTTATGTTTATAATGGCTAAAACAGTGGCAAAGGTAATGCCAGAAGTGATATGTATGGACCAGTGTGGTTTTGTGGAGGGGAGACCATCACTTGACAACATAATTAGAACAATGATGATTGAGTAGGGCAATGGAAACATTTGTATTTCCTGATAAAATAATAAGATTAATTAGAAGGAAATATGAGGCATTGGAAGCAAAAATCAAAGTGGGAGGGTTCTTCTCTGATAAGTCGTGTCTGAACAGAGGAACCAGGCAGAGGTTTAGAACCATTGGCAAAGAAAATAAGAGACTCAGAAATTGAAGGATATAATTGGTATGGTGCTCAAGAAAAGTTAGCTTTATTTGTATTATTTTGTACTTGATGGAACCAGAAATGGACACGTCAGTGCTGTGCAACATTCTGAATCAGTTCCAGGGTTTTTCAGGATATAAAATTAATGAAAATAAGACAAAGTCTATGACAAAAAACTATGTACCCATACATGAATTGATTCAACAATACCCATATTTATAGGGACATGATAAAATTAAGTATTCAGCTGTATGGATTAAAAAGGATTTTGTTATGGCAGCTAAGGATATGTGGGAAGAGACCAAACAAAAGGTAATACAAAAACTGAGAAACTGAAAGCTCTTGTCTATAGATATGGATAGCAAAATACAAACAGTAAAAATGTTTAGTCCCTTTAATTTTATACACAGGTCAGACATATTTTCATCAACAAAAAGACAAGTTGTGGATAGCAATTAATAAAGAGTTAAGGATTTTATTTAGGAGGGGAGGAGGGCAAGATTCCAGTTGGATAAGCTGAGCCTTCCAATCGAAAAAGGATGTCTAGGATTACCTGATTTGAAGGGATATTTTAGAGCTACACAGTTAAGGCTCTTGCACATAATACAAGCAGAAAGCTACAACTCAAAGTGGAAAGGGATGATGATGATGATGATGATGATAATGATGAAGCAGGGGTGTTTCAAGAAATAAGGAAAGAATGTGATTTTGGATGTAGATCCTTAAGGAGAATAACAACACTCAAAAGAGAATATTATATTCATAAAGTATCAGAAAATATACTAAGACATAAGGCAATACAAGAATGGAGAAAGGAGATTCTGCAGACAGAGATGACTGCAATTAGGGGTGCAAAAATAGGCAAGAGAGGCTGATATTTACTAGAGGAAGCTGGCAAAGGAATCAAGGTGCTGGGAACAAATAATTAGTGAAGGAAAGGTAATAGAATGGGAAGAGGCCAAGAAGACATTTGGATTGCAGGCTAGTGATTGCCTTCCCTATGCTGTGAAAAAAGAAATATAGTTAGTAGGGTATATAAAATATTTAAGCAATAACTGATGACGTGGTGGGGTATATTGAAGATTTACCCATGGTTGGTTTGGTTTAATCACAAGGGTGAAGCCCAAGTGGTTAAATAAAGCCAACCGTGGGTAAATTTCAATATACCACAACCACAGAGTCAGTTATTGCTATTATACAATGGCATTATTTAGGAAAAAAAATGCTTACTATTTCATAAATAATGTCTTTGCATAACAGCGCATTACTGCTCTTCCGCTGGTTGTGGTACACTGCTTCCTTGTTTTGATGTACTGAGCATGCGTATGGAACTTGCGTCCCACGCATACCCAGTACATAAATGCTTTGAAACGGAAGCAATGGAGAAAAGAAAGTCTCCATTGCTCTGTTTTCTTTCTTTTTTTTTATTTGTTAAAAAAAATGTTTTGAGCACTTTATACTAACAGAAAAAAAATTTGTTGGTATATTGTGGGATTTACAATGGGCAGGCTGGCCAATCAGCATGCATGTTTTGAAATATTAATGGAGTGTCATTGTATAATGCATGATAAGTATAGGAATTAATCAGAAGATGTCAGAAAAGTCTGCGAAGAGAGATTAGACAGACAATTTGCAAAGAGACAATGGGCAGACATATGTATGTCTCCCAAATATGCAACAAAATCAAGAAGATTTATGATTTTTGCCTGGAAGTGTCTGCATAGATACTTTTATACCCCAAGCAGGCACCAAAGAGTTTTTCCTCAGATAGGTGGTAAATACTGGAGGTGCAATAGGGAGCATATGTTCTCGGGGTGTAATGAGTTGGCAGACTTTAAAAAATCCCTACAGAGTACTCTGTCAGGAATACTGGGAGAGCAAATGAGTGTAACTAAGGAAATGATTTGTTGAGCTGGAATACAGGATCTAAATTGCCTAGACATAGTAAGGCCTTATTAAGCTTAATTTTGCTGGCTGTCAAAAAAGCAATTACTAGAAAATGGAAATCAAAATCTAAACCAGCTATATTTGAAGTAGTGAATATTGTAACAGAGATAAAAGAACAGGAAGCAGGATCTTTAGAAAAGGGCGAATGTGAACTTGTTAATATGGTTTGATTACTTTTATAAAAATGTAAGTTTGCCTGTGTCACAAGTGATAATTCAATAAAGGTGTTAAAAAAATACAGAGCTATCCCAGGTAACATACAAAGAGCAACTGGACACCATCTGGCCAGTAAGTTATTGATCAAGGGTTGCTGGGTTTATTGCAGACACAAATTGACCTATAGAGGTGTATAGACCCATTCTCATCATTAGCATGGGTCCTCAGTGTAGGTAGGAGTAGGGCGGGTCTTCAATCACTGGCAATTATCCATGCTCATTTTTGGCAACATTACAGAATGTAACCAAATCACCTAGAGCCAATTCTTTTACACCATCGATTGGTTAGTCCTGACACACTGCATAGTCTGTAATCCATTGTTCTCCCTGTCTTTAGCTCCTTTCTTCACATTAACTTGGAAAAGATGCTGAGACCACTGACCAAAGCTCAAATTGAAGTGGGTGTCCTCTGGTAAGAGCAGGTCCCTTTAGACTGGTGCAAATAGTTTCCAAAGACAGGCTGTCCAGATGTCTCTCAAAATGCATTTTGTTTTGTTTCAGAAAATACAACAGCTATTTACCTAATCAGCCCAAAAGCACATTCAGCTAGAGCTGCAGATACTTGACTGATTTTTTTTTCAGACATGCTGCTCTGGATGATAACTGCACTGGTGAGACATGGGGCTCACTGTATATTTTGCAAGACACTATAAGCTGGATGTGATTTGAAGGTCCATGTCGATGTTTAGGGCTACCATATTGACAGGCATGCTGTCATGATGCCATCCAATACGTTTATGGTGAGGACACTCTCCTGTATTTCAAGTGGGTAAAATAAATCATGTAAGATACAAAAGTTATGCACTTAACCTAATGTTAGGTTTTCATGAGACACACCTGTCCCCTTCAACAAACTCACCTTCCTTCCCATTTCTCCACAATCCCTCTGCAAAGAGACCAGCTGGATTTGACTGTTGCTAATACCATACAACTGTCCCTAAGCACCATCTCAATCCAGGGAGCAGGGAAGGCAATGGGTATGATAGGAATGAGGAGCAGTTTTAGGACATGGGAGACTCTTAAAGGGGTTCAGCAACTGTTGGCTGCTGCCAGTCTTATGGTTGAAGCAGAGAGATGTGGATCATGAAGAGCTAATGTTATGTTAAGTGCATAACTTTCATTTACCCACTATTCTGAGGTTCAGAAAGTAATTCTGGTAAATGGATTGCCTGTGTATGAAACTAACTTTCTCATAAGAGGAACTGGTCCAAAGACTAATCTCTTCTTTATGGAAAACCATGAAAGACGTTACAAATAAATCTCAGTGTGGTAAGGACTGCAAATTGGGTAAAGGACAGAACTCATACAGTGAAGGTAGCAGGTGCCTCATCAAAGACTCTGAAAGTAACCAGTGGTGTTCCGCAGGGCTTCTTGCTGGGACCCCTTTTATTTGGCATTTACTTTTCCAACCTCCAAATCACAAACCAAGCAGATTGCAAACTGGGAGTCATTCTCAATTCACTTGTAAACATCCAGTGTGCTAAAACAGGCTTAATTTAAATGCTAAAATGTGTAATATAGTAGCATTTGGTAAACCATCTCTCTCACCAACATACCACACAGTCAATAGCCCACTCAAAAATAAGAATGCTGTTAGAAATCTTGGTACTTGATTTGATAATTTTCTCTCATTTGATTATCATGTAATGACAGTAGTCAGGAAGTCTGTCTTAGTACAGCTAATATCACTAGTGGGATCTTCAAGCTCCAAACACGTCATTTCTCCCATTATATTCAGCATTGATTAAGCCAATCACTGAGTACAATGTCCCTTTTGAGATGTACCTCATTAGACATATCAAACACTAGAAAGACCCCCAAAGGCTCCTAGCTAAGAAGATAACAGGCTTAAAAAACCCTAAAACACCAGAAAAAACTGGAAGCATTGTTACTTTATTCATGTTTCATAGCCTCCTGAGGGGAGTTCTGTGCCTTGCCTTCCAAGCCATTAGGGGCCCAGTAATCTAAAATTTCTTGTATTTCTACAAATTGAATTGTTCCACAAATACCAGGCCAAAGGATCTAAATCTTCACCAACAGATGAAACACAGTGGAGAGACAGGTTAATTACACAGTGTCTCCCACCTCTAGAATAAACTTCTATTGCAAAATTAAGCAATATGATACATTATCTTCCTTCATACTGGAACTGGGCGATTGGATGGGTATTCACAAATCCCCTCCTTCCTTATTGGCCTGGCCCTCTTCCAGACAGGAGGTTCAGTCTGGGGGGGGGGGGATATACTGGCATGGTGTAAACAGTCGCAAGACTCAGTTGCCTTGTATTTCCAATGTTTACTTAGATCTGGCAGGTTCTACTACAAGAACTGTGTACTTGATGACTGGGTCACAGTACTGGTATGAAAGTCAGAAATTATGACAGATCTGTGGTATGGAGGAATGAGGCCTTGAATATTCACCAACAAATAATGGTTCAGTGATCTGGTATTGAAGGAGCCAGCAGGGGGGTGATAAGAGTGAATAAGTTGAACCAGCCTGCCCATCCCAGGGGAGATGGTTGTAGGATTCATTGTTGAGCAGCCCTCACTGAAAACCTGGAAGGGCTCAGTAGTAATGTACTTGTCATACCAAGCAGTGCACAGCATGTAGCTGAGATGGGCATTGAATCATACTCTTTAGGCCTGTTATGTATGCCCTACTGCATTCATTTGCAGGCCGTACACCCATATGAGGGAAATAATTCATGACAGAATTGCTCCAACTCATTAGGAGTGTGGTCCTCCAAACACTGGCTCTAGCTTCCCCCTACTAAAGCTGAATGGCTGACTGGACAGGGAACCAAAAGAGCTAAACTAGCAGTGGGATGACAGCTAAAAATAAAAACTGCCCATTATTATGTGATTTCGGAGGAAATATTTGTTTAGAGTTGTGGGGAAAAGAAAAAAACACCATGTTTCACCAGTATTCTTGCAGGGAACAACATACATTTTAGTGTGAAGCATAAAGCTATAAATCCCCAGTGGTAGCCTTTTATTTTGCCAGGAGAAAAGACTGCTATTGCCATCACATACAAATGTTGCATAGATATACTTATGTCTTATGGCAAGAATTTGATAGTGGCTTGTATAGTCAGTATATTATGATAGTAAAATCCTGTGAAAGCCTAAACAAATGTAAATCAGGTAGGGTTTAGGTCTGTAATGCAAACATATCTGACAGCTAACTGTTTGAATCTGGGTTCCTCAGGTTTGTATATAGTAATCCTCATATGTGTGCAGTACTGAGAGTGACACAAATTGACTGAATGTGCAAAAAAAAGAAGTTATGTACTCACCATAACATTCTATGTTTGTAGTCCATCTTGCCCTTCATTCTTACATATGGGTTTGGAGCCAATCCTCAGCTCCGACTCGGTCTATTACAAAGCTCAAAGTCTCTTAGTTGGCTCGTGGCTAGGTAGGTATCCCATAGTGCATCAGTACAATCCCCAGATATTGTTTGCTGCTAAACTATAGAAAGACAGAACTAAGGCTATCCATAAAGAACAAAAATAAGGAAAGGTCTCCACCCTATCAAGGTAATACTATCCTGTCTCCAGATCCTTCCAGGATGGGGGTAGGTGGGTGGGTTCATAAGAATGAAGGGCGAGATGGACTACAAACATGGAGTGTTATGGTGAGTACATAACTTCTTTATGTTCTGTAGTCCTATCTCGCCTTCATTCTTACATATGGGACAGCGTCCCTAGCACGTTATTCTTGGGTGGCTTACGGAAAAATACTCCTGAGTGCCGTGGAACCAAAGGAGGCTCTACCCCTAGAGGTTAGGTCCAATTTATAATGAGTAATAAAGTTATGAGGGGTAGTCCAGGTTGCTGCTGCACAAATATTGTCAATTGGAGCTCTGGCTTGGGAGGCAGCAGATGTAGACTGGGATCATGTAGAATGGGCCTTAATCTTGAACGGTAAAGCCTTTCCATGAGAAGAATAAATGAAGGAAATACAGTTAAAAATCCAATTTGATAGGGTCACTTTAGAGACTGGTAGACATAGTCTAGAATCAGAGAATGATATGAACAATTGGTCTGACTTTCTAAGTTCCTTAGTCCCGTGAAGATAGAACCATAACTGCCTGTGAACATCCAACTCATGAAACTTGTATTCTGCTGCGTTGGAATGGTTAGGGAAAAACACCGGCAACTCTATAGTTTGGTTCAAGTTATTGTGAAAGCAAACTTTAGGGATAAAAGAAGGATTTATACGAAGAGAAACTCTGTCTTTGTGGAAAATCAAATAAGGGGGCTTGATATACAGTGCTTGTAACTCGTCTAGCTGATGTGATGGCTACTAGAAACAAAGTCTTCCAAGACAGAAATTTCAGTGGACACGAATGAGCAGGTTCAAAGGGTGGAGAAGTTAGCTTGGACAGGACAAAGTTCAGATCCCAGGAAGCTACCAGTTCCTGAAATGGGGGTCTCAGCAAAGTAGCACCTTTAAGGAAGGTTTTACACAGTCTGTGTGACATCAGGTTAGACTCATGTTGACCCAAATGAAAATTAGATATTGATGCCAACTTTACCCTAATTGTGGCAGCAGCAGATCCCTGATGGAAAAGTTTAGACAAAAATTCTAAAACCACTGGGATGGATGCAGTGTAAGGGTCTATATTCCTTTCTTCACCCCAGATAGAAAACCTTCACCATTTGCTAGTGTATAACTTCCTAGTGGAAGGTTTATGTGAAGATGTGAGGATGTGGATCACAGCAGGTGAAAAATCATGAAGTCTGACTAGGGATAGAAGTGGAGCAGCTGTGCTGTTAAATTGAGGGTGTGGAGGCTGGCGTGAAGGGAGCCTGATGTGTGTCAAGAGGTCTGGCACTGGGTCCAGAGTCCATGGATCATCTAGTAGATGAGGCCCGAGAAAGGGGAACCAAATCTGATGAGGCCAGTAAGGAGTGATGAGAATCATTTTGCTTCCCAACAGCTTTGCTTTATGAATCACCTTGGATACGAGAGGAAAGGGAGGGAAGGCATAAAGGAGTCCCAGGGGCCAATTGTGAACAAGTGCATCTCTCGGTGACTCCCCTGGAGGGGAGATAAGGGAAAAATAGCTGCTGCATTTGTAATTGATCAGACTGGCGAAATGATCGCAGCAAGGCTGTCCCCATTTGTAGAAAATCTATTCCACTATTTCCTGATTCAGAGACCACTTGTGAGGCATCAAGATTGCTCGGCTGAGTTTGTCGGCTATCACATTGGTTGACCCTGGGATGTGCATTGCTAGTAGAAAGCACTGGAAAGATATCGCCCACTTCCAAACACAAATCACCTCCCGACAAAGGGGGTATGATCTGGTTCCACCTTGTTTGTTGAGGTACCATACCACTGACATGTTGTCTGACTGGATTGCTATCGTCCCAAGAGGAAGAGAGTCGAAAAGTGCTTGCAACGTTAGAAGCACCGCCCTCATCTCTAGGACATTGATATGCAGGTGAGCCGCATGATCTTGCCATGTGCCTTCGACAGTCCTGCCTAGATAATGCCCCCCCATCTGTGAGGCATCCATGGTTACAGTAGCAATGGGTTGGCGAGGAAGGAATGGAGTGCCTGGTGTTAGTTGGTCGGGTTGGATCCACCAACGGAGATCCTTTTTGCAAGACTCTGTTATGATGATGTGGTGAAATAGAGGCAGTTGTTGAAAAGACCACTGTGATGAAAGAAGCCATTGAAGAATTCCCATATGTAATCTGGTGAGAGGGACTAACATTATGGTGGAGGCCATGGTCCCTAAGAGTTTCAGCACTGTCTTTGCCTTGACGTTTTGCAAAGGAAGTAGACGGAGAATTTGTGTGAGGTTCTGTGCTCTTTCTGCAGGTAGATGAGCTAACATGGCGACTGTGTCTATTTCTGCACCTTTAAAAGTCACAAATTGAGAGGGCGATAAGGCAGACTTTTCCCATTTTATTGTAATCCCCAACTGGGAACAAAGTTGGATAGTGGAATCTCCAGTTTGAAGGAGTAGATGCCTAGTGGAGGCAGTCAGGAGCCAGTCGTCCAGGTACGGAAACACTTGGAATCCTAGACGTCTCAGGTGAGCTGTCACTACTGCCATACATTTGGTGAACACCCTGGGGGCTGTGGTGAAACCAAAGGGCAGAGCACAAAATTGGTAGTGACTAGCTTCCAGCGGGAAGGGTAGGTGGCTCCTCGATGCTCTGTCCATTTTTATATGGTAGTACACATCTTGGAGGTCTGTTGAGCACATCCAACTGTCTTTCCCTAACAGAGTGAGTATAGACTGCAGTGTCACCATCCGGAACTTGTCCTTCTTTATGGATTCGTTTAGTTTGCTGAGAACCAAGATGGGCCTCCAGACCCCTGTATGTTTTGGCACTAAAAAGAATCTGGAGTAAGTTCCGAATCCTACCTGGTCTGCAGGGACGGTTTGGATGACTCTATTTGCAAGCAACATTTTCACTTCTACAGTTGCTTGATCCCTGTGATTGGGTGGAACATCTGGGATCTTCTTGGGAGCTCAGGGTGGAAGAGAAAAGGATATGGAGTAACCTCTGGTGATTATTCTTTGTACCCATTTGTCTTGGGTGATGTTTAGCCAGGCTTCTAAATACAAAGAAATGCGACCCCCGACTGGCTTCAGAGAAGCATAGCCAGGCCCCACATCAGGAGCACTGATAGGGATGGCCTTGAAATGAATCATGACCTCCCTGGTTTTGCGGCCCGCCCCTGCCTCTAAGATGATGTCTACCATTTGCTCCTCCTCGTCTGCTTCTGAAGGAGGAGTCACCCTGTGCATCCAGGAAAAATCTCTGGGACTTCTTGAACCACATCTTACCACCTCTCTGACCCTTAGGATATGGTCTAGAGGGGATGGTAAAATGTAATCCCATAGCAGAGAGCGTTTTCCCTTCTTGCTTACACCTGGTGAGTCTATCTTTTATGTTAGGTCCAAACAATGAAGAACCATCAAAGGGGGCATTGGTAAAGGTAGACTTGAATGTCTCTGCAAAATTACACAAGTGCATCCAGGAGTGTCTCCTAAAGGAAACTCCTGAACCCGCTGCCCTGCTCGCTCCATCAGCTGCATAAGAAATCAGCCTCATGGAGGAGTTAACGATGGACTTTAAGGTGGACAACTGAGCAGACACCTTCTCAGGGACTCCTTCAGTAGATGTACCTTGTAGAGTATCTCCCAACTCCTTAAGGAAATCTCTTTGAAGCCTCATAAAATGTGTAAGTTCAGTGACCTGAGTGTGAATGCCACTGAAGAAAAGATATGCTTCCTGTATCTGTCCATCGTTCAAGACTCCTTATTCAGTGGATGGACAGATGAAGAAGTCTCCTCTAGCTCCTTCTTAGTGGCCACTGCCACCACCACGGCATCTACAGGCACACCCTTGGACAAGAATTCTTTCTCTTTGGGGACAGACAGGAATTTATTGGGTTTCCTGGGAACTGGCTCCACAGCATCAGGAGTCTCCCACACCTTCCGACTAACAAGGTCTAAAGGTTCATCAAAAGGTGGAGACACCCAAGAGGCTGAAGGTTGAGACCCGAAAGCCTTCAGGTACACTGACTCCTCATCAGAAGGGGTAACAGTGGGTCAGCTGCCCCTCTGCTTAAGGATTTCTAAGATGTCTACAAATGAGACATCATCAGAGGATGACTTGGGGGACCCTTCTGACTCCTTGAGGTCAGTGTCAGAGGTAAGGGACTCATCCTGGGAGTCTACATGCTTCCCCTTGCATGTTGTCTTCTGAAAGGGCTCCTCAGAAGGATATTCTGGGGAGGTCTTGGAAGACAGGGGGCCACCAATGGGGGGCTCCTGAGGCTGCTGGTCTATGCTGTCATGAGAGAGAGAGAGTAGGTGCTGAGACAGAGGTCAGCTCTCGAGGGGGAAGAGTGTCGGTACCCTTGTGTGGCGCTGATGTGAGACAGCACATTCATCATCTCGAAGGCGGATCTCTCCAGCTCCGAAGACCTCCTCGGCTCCGAGGAGGCAGAGGAAGTCATCGGGTCTAGAGCCATCTGCTCCGAGATGGATGTAGGGTCCGAACTCACCCTAGCCGACGCACCGAGAGGGAGACTCAGAACTGAGGAGGTTTGGGTCCAAGTGTCCCTGTCAGGGTGGACTGGTGGGTTTGGCTCCTAGACAACACAGACGGCACCAAAGGTGTTGAAGCAGAACTCGGTTCTGAGACAGCCTCGAGGGGTGGTGGAACCGGGGGTTCCACAACAAGTGGTACTGAACACTCTGGCTCTGAAAGCCCAGCACAGCTCAGAGGAGGAACCACAACAGGGGGGGGGTGGACTCAGGTGGCTCCGGAACTGACTGGGTCAGAGCCAGCAACATTTTTGGCAAGGCAGATGCCTTCAGTAGTCTAAGCACTATTCTCTCCACATCTTCCTCTGACAGGCTCCTGAGGGATCTGGATGACAGTGTGGGCAATCTGGATGTCTGGAGAATTGCAGATCTTAAGGTTAGGGAAACCGGCAAGGGATCTCTGGACCGGCTCCGATGTAGTCTCTCAGTAGTCGGTCCGAGATGCTTGGGGCTGAAACTGAAGTGCCAATATCAACAACCTCGATCAGTTCCGAGGACAGTGGGGCCAAGGAGGTAGAAGTCTTATCCAGTTTAGATAGTTTTTGAGGAGGTTCCGAAACACTGGATGGTGCCGGAGAATACCTCTTGGCCACCTTAACCTTCTCCTTTTTTAGAAGAATGTGATTTTGAGGAGGAAGAGGAACTGGCTAAGTCTTCCTTGAAGGAAGGCTTGAGGAGACCTTTCAAAATTAACTTGTTCTTCTGCTCCTGGAGAACCCTGGAACTGAAGGAATGGCAGAATAAACAAGTTTCCTACAAATGAATGGCTCACAGACAATAAACACAATTACTATGGCCATCCGTAATTGACATCTTCTGAGAGCACTTTACACATTTTTTGAAACCCGAAGGTTTGTGGTCTTTAGACTCTTTAGACATAATAACTAGCTAAGCAGGAACACACAAGCTCAACGAGGACTAGGTCCTCTAATTTAAATGTGCCTAGCCCTTACCACACTCAGGCAGATGACACAATACCTCACTCTGGTATTACAGACCAACTCTTAAATTTAGGCATAAATCCTTGTGTCAACCACGCAAGGAAGAAATACAGAGGACTAGGTCCTCTAACTTAAACGGGCCTAAACCTGGGAAAGAGAAAATAAACAAAGAACTAGGTCCTCTAACATAAACGGACTTAAGTAGAAAGGCCAAGTCATAGAAGAAGGTCAGAAACTATCAATTGATCAATCGACACTGCACACAAGCTAAGTTTCGAAATATCTAAATGTCTAACTTTCTAGATTAGAAATCTATGGCTCAGAAGGCTACATCATAGAAAAAAGGTCAAAAACTTTCAAACGACACTACCCACAAGCTAAATATCTAAATATCTAAATTTCTAACTCTGTAATAAACAAGAAAACACTGCACACAAAAAATAATAGCGAATATAAGTGCAAACAAGCAACGTTAATTAGAAAACTAGCACACAGGATACCAAACTGGAGAACAACAAGGGCCAATGGCCAACCAGTTCTCAACAACTAACTAATTTAAAGTAAAAAATTACACCAAGAGGTTTGAAAACTACTTCCAACACTACTAAACTCTGTCTGGAGCAAGATAAATTGCTATAGGTAAAAAGTAATGTAATGATAATAGCAAAGGTTTTGTTTTAAACTTAGCCATGACCAAGCAAGAAGCACATCTGAACTCGTAGACACAGCAAACGAGATCTGGGGATTTTACTGGTGCACTATTGGATACCTACCTAGCCACGAGCCAATTAAGAGACTTTGAGCTTTGTAATAGGCTGAGCCGGAGCTGAGGATCGGCTCCGAACCCATATGTAAGAATAAAGGCAAGATAGGACTACAGAACATGTCATATTATGCTTTATGAAACATGGCCTGTCATGCCCAATAGAATCTCTATTCAATATCAGCCTCCAGACAGGCTTCATCTCTAGGGGAATGGAGAACTGCAACTGTTATCCTTCTATACAAAAGCAGACCTTCAACAGACGCAGGGAACTACAGACCTATACATTTGACTAGTCTTATATACAAAGCCATGAAAGAATTATTGTAGACCTGATAACTAAAGACACAGGAAATCTTTAAACACTGGACCCATCTCATTTCAGTTTTGTCAAGGGCAGGTCATGCCTATTAAGCTTGGCAGAGTTCTTCAAGTAGTTCACTAGCAAAGGCAGATGACACAATACCTCACTCTGGTATTACAGACCAACTCTTAAATTTAGGCATAAATCCCTGGGTCACCTAATGGATAGCCAAATGGCTCACAGATAGGACACATGAAGTTAGGGTGGGGAATCCACCTCCACCAAGAGGCCTGTTACTAGTGGTGTCCTGCAGAGCTCGGTACTGGGACATCTCCTGTTGGGAATATACTTCTCTGAAGCCAAAGCAAATGTAGAGGGCCTTTGGCTGACAAAATTTGCTGATGACTGCAAGTTGGGTGCAATCATTGAATCCCCCCAAGATGTAGATATCCTCCAGGAAGGTCTGACACAGACAAATAACTGGTGCCAGAACCATGGCCTAAGACTCAATGAAAAAAATGTGTAATTATACCCTCTGGGAAGATGACCATCTCTGCAAATTACAGCATTTATATAATTCCCCTAACAGTAGACCCACTGGTAAGGGAATTGGGAATTCAGGTTGACAGTAGCTTAAACTTTTAGCACCATGTGTCCATAATAATGAGAAAATCCTTCTGTGTGGTGGTAGTGAGAAGATCTTTCTACATGTTGCGACTTATAAGTAAGGGCATGGAATCCAGATCTAAGGAGACCATACTCCCACTATACTCAGCCCTCGTTAGATCAATAATCAAGTACAATGCACTCTTCAGCATGTACTTGACCTGGCATTTGCAACAACAGGACTGGCCACAGAGGTTCCTCACTAAAAGAATACAGGGTGTAAATAATATGCCCTGTGCAGACCATCCCAAAGCCCAGTCCCTGTATTCAGCCTCCTACAGACTACTGAGGGGTGATCTATGCTCAACCTACAAGGCATTCACTGGTGCAGCCCTGATGGATCTGATACATATTTACAAAACAAACAGCGCTATAATTTCTTGATCTAAGGATCTAAACCTCATCTGTGACATAAACAAAACATGTTATTGGTATAGGAATGTGTCTGAGACATTACCCCTTTTCTGAAACAGATTCCTCATTTATGTAAAACAAAGGTCTTCCCTAAGCCTATTCAAACACAGCTTGGACCAATGGATGGGAAATTGCAAATTCATACAACCACAACGACCAGCAAAATACGATGGTTAGCACTAAGGTTCCAAATCCTTTATTGGTTTTAAAACATGTTCCAAACAAAATAACCAGACCGGTTTCGGCCTCACAGCCTTTATCAATGGTTAAGCAAAAAGAAATTCAGTGTAGCACAGGTACTAGCTATATTTATAGTAGTCCCTCCTTAATTAAGAAATGATGGTATAGCCCAACCTGGTGGCCGGAATGTTCAAATACATTTGAAAATACAAAAAAATAAATAAAGACTTCATAATCTGATACTGTGATAGTATAATCATGTAAACCACATGTATAAAATTAACATTCAAATAATCAATGGTTAAATAATAATATATAGGCAATGGTACATAGGTAGCCTACCATAGAAAATAAAATTAATACAGTATTATTATGATATGTTCAAAAAACATATTTAAGCACTATCTTAGTAGGCTGATCCGATCATGCTGGACTGATAATAACTTGAAGAAAACTTCAAAAAAGCAGATGGATGGTTGCATAGCATTTTTTGTACTAAAAGGAATTTACACGTTATTTCCATTGTTCTTTGGATGCACAGATGGATGGTATACTAGGATACTTATGGCGAGTGTCAGAATTTTTGGTAATTGGATTTATCATTTATAAACTTTTAGCGTACTTGGATGGGTCAGGCCTATCAGGCTGAATCATCACCAACGCCAAGGGAACATTTCCATTTTATTTGGAGGTCGGCACGTATTTGGACTATTAATTGGGACATATGGTGTCGGGCAAACACTATATAAGCTTAAAAGAGGATTTCCTTTCAACTTTCGATTATTTGTTCTTCACCACATTGGGTTGCTGAAATATTGTTCAACAACTACGACTTACTAAAGGTACTGTTTACAATTGTGGTATTACTGTTGGTCCAGGGGGTTAATCGGAATTATTATTTACAAACTTTCAGTGTACGTGGATGGGTCAGGCCTATTAGACTAAAATCATCACCAGACACCAAGGAAATATTTCCACTTGGAGGTTGACACACATTTGGACTATTATATGGGACATATGGTGCCAGGCAAACATAACATAAGCTTAAGAGAGGATTTCTTTTCAACCTTTGGCTATCTGCTTTTCATAATATTGGGTTGCTGAAACATTGTCCGATAACGACGACTCACTTAAGGTACTGTCTACCATTCTTGTATTACTGTTGGTACAGGGGTACGTGGACAATATACCTCTTTTGGCAGGATTGATCGGTGCATGGGTGCCTAACAACATATTGGCTTATCGGAGCATTCCAGGATCGCTTAAATTTGACTGTATGGAGACATTGGTTCAGTTGGGACTTACATATTATTTTTATTGCAAAATATGTTGATTATTCTTTTGCTCAATCTTTATAGTGCATATTATGTTTTGAATAGAATCCTATGTGTTCTCAACACTCTAGGACTTTCTGGTATCATAGACATTTTGCTTTTCAAACTAATTATAATACTAGTCCATTATATATAGGCTTCTATACGCATGTATATGCACTATAATTGTGTTTTGACAAACATACAGTGTTAAAGACATATTAGGTTGGTGCTAATTACGTTAGGGCACTACATCGGACTATATCAGACTACCTGTCCTCCTCTTTGATACTAGGAAGTTCAGGGAAAGCTGTTTAGATTACATATTTATGTATGTCTTATGGTTAGATGATAAATAATAATTTGTGGATACGACATCACTGTTTCTATTATATCCATGTATTTTTAACAACTTTCTAAGAATAATTTGTGGACAATATATGGTTATATTTGTACAATCATATTATCTAATAGTTATATATGGATGTGATGGATAGCCTATTATGGGCTTAGACATACTAATACTAATATTACATCACTGATCTTTTCGAACACACTGTAAGCTTTCATTTTGTAGCACTGGCGGCTCCTATATAGATACACCAGTTGATTCTGACTTACGGGGGTTAGTTGACCAATATTATACAGATTAGTTAATTTATGGTTGTATTTTTCATTACAAACCTTTTACCACTCATAATTGGATGCACCAGTGGATGCAGAACTACAGGAGGTCTAGGGACCAATATCTTAAGGATTATTATATATATATATCTTTTTGATTGAAATTTGGGCCCTTCATTCTCAGTGTAGTTCCTGTTGGACTGCAGCTCTATACATACATACATTACCACAATATTTAGTGGGTAATCCATTTATCTGTTGGTCACTTATACTAGAATAATATGGATCTAGAGCAGATTTTGAATGGGTTATGTGCTGATTGGCATGATCTAGGAGTATTTGGTGTCAATGACATGTCAAGCAATAACCAAAATGGCTCTTATACAGATCCTACTAATGGTTGTGACTTGGCTTTTAACAAATTTAATAAGGACTTGAGGAATCTCAGATCCAACATATGGCATTTGAGACTATTCAAAGTGTATATACAAAGAGACATCACACCTAGAGGCCTCAGAGTCAGGTTGCAGCCCTTGGTTGGCAGGTCAGAAGACAGGCTGACCAAGGAATGGAACCAGGCTCTTCATCAATCTTCGATGATGTTTGTCACAATTTTAGCAGCATACTATGAGAGAATGGTTGATATATGTCTAACAGAGATCAAAGCCTCTTGTGAGGAGTGTAAACGCTTTGAGTCACAACCTATATATGCTACCTTAGTTAATAAATTATCTAAGGATCTGGCTTCTTTTGATCAACAGATTAGGGATCATAAAATTCGTAAGTTCAACAGGGATTGCACTGACTATCAAAGGGGTCATCCTTTTGATACATCAAAAACACTTAGATTTAATGATATTGGTCAAAAGACACCTGGTACAAAACCTAGCAAGAAACCACGATCTATTCTGAAATCCACTGATGCATCCTTTGCTAGTACCTCTGGTGATGAATCATCATGTACGGATAATGATGGTAGCAACCATCGAGAATCACCAAGGAGTAAGAAACCCAATACCAAAACCCCTTTAGACATACATCAAGGCGACGAGGGGGTCGCAAGCACAAACATAAATGCAAGAAGTAATTCTATGGAGGGTCTGATCCGAACACTGCTGAATTAACAATATCAGGCTCAAGTAATGTATTGAATTTATCAGATGTAACCTTGACAGATGTACAAACGATTTTACTTAATAAAGGTCTTGGCTTCATCCCCGTTTTTTTTAGTCATGAATACAGTATTGTGAATGATGTTTTGTCATTTTGTCGTAATCTAAATCTTAAATTGTTCTTTTCAGGCAATATCTCTCAAAGATCTTCAGAATTTAGATTTCTGAAATCGGATTTTCAACCTCCGATGAATAAATATGTCTCCATATTTCAACAATCTGTTATTAAAGATCTACATTTTCAGCATCATGAATCAGGCATTCTAGGCCAAAATATTTCAACCATGGAAAAGACTGCTTTAGAGGAACTTAGGCATAATCATAACATCGCTATTTTGCCTGCAGACAAGGGAGGTGCTGTCGTAGTTATGAATATTGGGGATTACCTCAGTGAGGGAAAGAGACAATTGGCAGACCATAGGTGTTATATGCAGATGTTTATTGTTCCTACATTGGTATACAAGAAGGAAATTGATTCCTTCTTACAAACAGCGGAAGAACAAAGCATCATAACAACAAATATAGTTAAACATCTCAATGTTAAAGATCCACAAAAACAAATTTTATACCTCCTGCCTAAAATACATAAATCTATTACAAAACCTCCAGGTAGACCCATAGTGTCAGGAATTGGTTCATTAACAGAACCATTATCTGCCTTTCTTACACACTACCTCAAGCCATTACTAACATCAGTAAGGGCTAGACTGAAGGACACGACACTTCCTTCAAATCATTGAAGACACCCAACTTGAACAAGGTTGGCTTATGTGCACACTGGATGTTAAATCGTTATACACAAGTATTCCACATTGGGCTGGGTTACAATCATTACAGTATTGGTTGGAAAAATCTGATTTGTACCCACCAGGTTTCAATACTGTTTTGATCTGCATGGCAGAACATGTGTTAACCAAGAATGTTTTCTATTTCCATGGTGAGTGTTTCTTGCAATTACAAGGTACAGCAATGGGAGCTTATTTTGCCTCTATTTATGCGGACTTGTTTATGGCCTATTTCGAGGAGTGCATGGTCTACGATTCATCACACAACATTTACATAGTTGAAATTGACATCTGGAGATGATATTTAGATGATTGTTGGATGGTGTGGAGGGCGGATTTAACATATTTATATGAATTCATACAATATCTGAATGACAATGTATGGGGTACTGAATTTACCGTTACATACGATTACTATACCATTAACTTTTTGGATGTTACAGTTTATTGTAACGAAGATCACACTTTGAGTACTAAAGTATTTCGCAAATACCCACAATACAATACCTTGTTACGTGCATCTAGTATGCACCCCAACCACACCATCTGCAACATACCAAAATCACAATTCATGCATATTAAACGCATATGCTCATCTGATGAGGATTTTCAAACAGCTAGGAATGATTTATGTCGTAGATTTACACACAGGGGATACAAGGACAGAGATATTTTGGCGGCCAGTGAATGGAGCAATACTCTGGATAGACAAACACTATTACAATTCAAAAAATTGGATGACACTGACAAGGACTCCATCATCAGGTTTGTGACTACTTATGGTAGAAATAATCAGTTAGTGAGAGATATTCTGAACTCTAATTGGAACATTTTGTTGGCACATGATGAATTAAGAACATTACTAGGTACGAGATGCCACATGTCTTTTAGAAGAGGTAAAACTTTAGGGGGGTTGTTTTCCCACTATAAACATAAAGAAGGGGGAGGAGCCATTTACCAACAGACAACCCTGACAGGGGATAAATTATTAGGTACCTTCCCATGTGGCCATTGTAGTTCCTGTTCCTAGGTTTACATGCTTAAGGAATTCACCAGTGCAAACACTGATCGTGTGTATCAGACTAGAGTTTTTGCCAACTGTAGTACAACATGGATTATATATTTAGCTACCTGCCAGTGCCAATCATTTTATGTGGGACAAACATCAAGATCTCTCAGAACACGTTTGACAGAACACAAAAGTGACATTAGGAACAAGAGGGACACTAATGCCCTATATAGACACACCATGAAACATTCTAATGCACAATTTAAGTTCATGGTTATAGACAAAATTGTGGGGGATCGCAGCCACCAACAGGGTTGGCATTCCATTTTGAATAAAAAGGAACAATATTGGATTACCAACCTTGGGGCATTATTTCCGCCAGGCCTGAATGATCATCTATAAATTGTTTCTGATTTGGTTTTTGGTCTATGTATTTTATATATCAGGACTTTATTCAGGTTTAGAGAACATGATACTTTTTGTGTATGATAATATATATCTTTTTGAATAAGTATATGTAAAAAAAAAAAAAAATATATATATATATATATATATATATATATATATATATATATATATATATACTTTTATATTATCTACGTTTTTTATGACTTATGATTTTGTTGTCTTTTGGGTTGTGGTGATCAAGTTTAAATAGGTGGTATATTACTATTGGTCAATACTGACCTTTGACTAACATATTCCTCATTTATTAATTTTGCCAGTGCTATATACAATTACCGTGTTTATTCCATCTGCTTTTTTGAAGTTTTCTTCAAGTTATTATCAGTCCAACATGATCGGATCAGCCTACTAAGATAATGCTTAAATATGTTTTTTTGAGCATATCATAATAATACTGTATTAATTTTATTTTCTATGGTAGGCTACCTTTGTACCATTGACTATATATTATTATTTAACCATTGATTATTTGAATGTTAATTTTATATATGTGGTTTATATGATTATACTATCACAGTATCAGATTATGAAGTCTTTATTTATTTTTTTGTATTTTCAAATGTATTTGAACATTCCGGCCACCAGGTTGGGCTATACCATTATTTCTTAATTAAGGAGGGACTACTATAAATATAGCTAGTACCTGTGCTACACTGAATTTCTTTTTGCTTAACCATTGATAAAGGCTGTGAGGCTGAAACCGGTATGGTTATTTTGTTTGGAACATGTTTTAAAACCAATAAAGGATTTGGAACCTTAGTGCTAACTAAGTGGTTAACTTAGTGCTAACCATCATATTTTGCTGGTCGTTGTGGTTGTATGGCGTTGGTTTTGACCGTGCACGCCGTCCTTGCGAGGCGTTTCAGTTGCAAATTGCAAATTCATCCCTGACTTGTTGCCTGTGGCCTTTATGGACAGGGGCATCTTGTAGATGCCCTAAGGCACAGGCATATACCAAAGCCATTCTAGCCCGTGGGTATCGATAATTGGGAGAAAGGGGGCATGAATGGCTAGGCTTAAAAGAGCACTAGGGCCATTAACCTTGTAAACTCCTATGATCCTATGATCTTATGGTCACCTGAAAAACCACTTGTTAAAAGTAAAGCATGCAGCTACAATGATCAGAGATGTTTGCCTCTTATGGAAAAGGTTGTCAATGCTGAGAGTGGAGACTCTTGGTGGAACCTGATTAGGCAAAGCTGTAGAAGTGCCACAACAATCACTGTTAGTCCTGTGGATTTATTTAAGCAATGCCAGCACCCTTTTGTGGATTGCAAGGCAGCTTGACCTGAGCAACAGCAAGTCCATGAACTGCAAGCTCTGTTGTGCTCTACTTAGAAGTTTTACAAACTGGACCTGAAAAAAAGATGAACTGTTAGTTAACCAGAACTGTGTTAAGCAAAAATGTGTTAATTTACTATTTAAGTTGGAAATGAACTATGCTCACTAGTCTATATTATTAACTCAACCGTT
This sequence comes from Protopterus annectens, assembly GCF_019279795.1. Taxonomy (NCBI): domain Eukaryota; kingdom Metazoa; phylum Chordata; order Ceratodontiformes; family Protopteridae; genus Protopterus; species Protopterus annectens. Next base: position 946,301,510 of record NC_056746.1, on the reverse strand, counting down.
ATGTTTCAAAATGTTTTTCACTTATTGCTCCATTTGTATTCACATCAAACGTTTCATTACCATTTTGTATTATTATCTTTTCCTCTTGCGCTTCCTTGGCTGAACCAACATATGGTCCATCTGGATCAACATTCTAACCTGGATAACAAAAGAAAAGAAGAAGAAATATATTTCACTGTAAACATGCTGCACTTAAACTGAAGAAAGTGTCTCCACTGCCTTAAAACTGCCACTAAACTATTATTTTACTTTACGAATGCCCAACTGCCTCATGTATGCAATATAATACCACTTGTTTTACAGTCATGTTTGTTGCTCACTTTTAGTAAATGCATTTTTCTCAAATGTTGTATTCTCGCTTATACAATTTTCTTTATCTTTAAACTACTGATGCAGCGTTATTCTTGTTGTAAATTCTATCCTGGACTGAGTCTGTAATTGGTCGGCCTTTAATTTGTACTCTATCCCACAAACATATCTGCTTGAGTTCCATCATATATATATATTATTTCTTTCATCATCAATTTTTAATTTTACTCCATTTGATCAACATCTTTACTCAGCTTTTTCAGTGATGGGGTTGTCTTTGAGATGGTCATTGGAGAAATGGGAAATATGTCCTTTCCCTCCTATTGTTTAATCTCAGAGTTGGTATATATAAGCAGTGGGGAGCTCAACCACCTGCAAAATATAGTGTTTTTTGACCTACATGCTCCGAGTTTATGATTTGGAGCATGGCTGTTCAACTTCTGATCACTTTTTGTCAATAAGCGATGCTGCAATGTTTTGCTGTACCAATTATATTACATATATCTGTATCAATATCTGTCTACATTTATATAACAATCTGTTTCTCTATTTCGCTATCTATCTGTCTATCTATCTATCAAATTAATTGCTTTTCCCATTCCTACATTGCAGCGTGCAAGCATACCTTTCAACATCTATGCTCAAGAATTCTGGACAAAGTCAAAAATAATGCGGGAACAAAGGTACATAATCAGGGACACATTTTAAATATTATTGTAATTCCCTTAGAAAGCTAATAGAGCAGCAGGGTTTGCATCAGCATGCATTTTCTGAATAATAAGTATGAAATTCCAGTGTCTGTCAGTGATTGACTATAATCTACAGCTATTTATCAGAAAATCAAACCTTTAATGAGAGACCAGACAAAATATGAGGCACAGTTGAGAGGTATGTCTGCAAGTGCAAGAACATTTGACTTAACTCCCCTTTGTAAAAAGGCAACATTTGCTGTTTTCTATATATACCTCATATGAGGAAACAGAACTGTTGTCTGAGTTTATACCACCCTAAAAGGAAGGAGCAAATGTATTATTATTATTATTATTATTATTATTATTATTATTTATTTGAGTGCACCATTACATCAATTTAAGTAAAATGGTAAGATCACAAGTGTCTGATTTCAAGTATATTTCAAACTCTTTGCTAGAATCAGACACAAATAATACAAGCAATATGTTAGACATTTTAGCAGATTGTAATTTTAACAGACCCTAAAATACTAATAAGTTGGTTGTACTAATCGAAAGGTTACTAGGTAATGAAACATTATTTACAACTTAACAACTTACACCTATAACTAAGAATGTGCAGATGTCTGTTTACACAAAAAAACTGTCAAACACTAAAATACTATGTTTTAGATATGGGAAGAAGGAGCGCATTGTTTAACCAGTAACAGGTATCTGTACTTATCAAAATGTGATTTCTATTCAACATGCTGATAAAGAAAATATGCCAAGAGAATATAATAAAGTAACTACTACCAAGTTAGCCAAATGCATAGTATTGGTAGACGGAAGGAAGTGAAGGGGCTACTAGATTCTGTGAGCATGATCATGTGACAATGACAAGTGGAAAGTGGAAGAAATTTGTGCCCTTGAAGACAGAAAATGAATATCTTATAAAACATGTAGAAATTCAAACTTTGTTGGGTAAAATATTGCATCCTGTTGCTTTGGTACCTAATTTAATGCACAAAATCCTAACTGGATAAGACTTCCCTCAATTAAAGATGCTGTGTATTCTATGAGGAGATGTAGCACAGTTACTTGGTAGCCATAGTATATCTCCAGTAAAATATAGGATGGCAGCCTGACACACTGTTAAGAATATAGTCCCAAATATAGTCCTAGTAAAATGAGTAAGGCAATACATGGTTCTGATAAAGAGGAAGATACAGGTGTTGAAACTTCAAAAGGAACTAGAAGCTGGCTTTGGCTAGAACGGATAGAAGAACCTCTGTGTTATCCCAAGCCTGTTACTGAATCTTATCATAAAACCCCAGTTTAAGTTAGTTATGAAAGAATCCACAGTGCATTATATGGAACCTTGTCAGAAGATTCCAGTCATTAAAGTAATGAAGGATGCCTATTCAGAAACAGAAAAGGTGAGACCAACTAACAGAAGAAAGGGAACCTGAATAGAGTCCAAGGTTACCTAGGTTCCTCAGTACTATAAGACAGCTGGACAGAAATATGACTCTGAGCAGCAAGTACCTTACTGATGTAAAAATAAAGGAACTGCAAAATCCAAAAACAGAAGAGAGTCACCAGTATAAGCTGCCATTTCTAGAGGGAAGGAATAGGTGAAGAAAAACACCCAAGTCTGCATTTATAAGTGACAAAGCTATATCCCGATCTGAAAGGGTATTTCAGAGCTACACAGTTAAGTATCATATACATAGCTCAAACAGGAAGCTATAACTGAAAGTAGAAAGGAATGATGATGAAGTGGGGGGAGCTCAAGAAACAAGGACTGTAATTTTGGATTCAGATCCTTAAAGAGAATAACAATAACCATACAGATTATTATATTCGTAAAGTAGCAGGCAGGATTGTAAGAACCAAGCCAGTATGGGAATTGAGGGATGACTACAAATAATGATAGAGAAAATAGGCAATTGGGGCAAAGGAACACAGGTAGTGAGGGCAAATAATTACAACGATAAGGGCAATAGAATGGAAAGAGACCAAGAATTCATTTGGATTGCAGACTGGAGATTGCCTTCCCTATCAAGGATTGATTTCAGAGTATAGGCACAGAGAAAGGAATAGGGGGATCCTAAGTGAAGCACCATCACTGGCACAGTTTTTAATATAATCTAGAACAAAAGCTGTTGTTTAAAAAGGGATAATTAGTAGGGCATATACAATATTGCATGATAACTATAGGAATCAATCAAAAGAGGTTAGAAAGGATTGGGAAGAGAGACTGGATAAGCAATTCACAAAGAAAGATTGAGAGGATATAAGTATGGCTCTCATATATGCAGCAAAGTCTAGAAGATTGAGAATCTTTGCTAGGAAGTATTTTATTTTATTTATTTATTTTACATTTGTTGACCGGGAAAGTCCGACTGGACACATGTCCGTTTTCAGCGGAGGCCCGGGGAGAAAAGCTCCAATAGTACATAGTAGGTTACAAAAAGCTCCAATAGTACATAGTAGGTTACAACAATGTTTGACAGCTAACATACGATTGTAGTTATGCATTAAATACTCAGGGAAGAAAAAAGTTACATTAGTATGTACAATAACAATTATAAAGAGAAAAACAAACCGTCATATAGCTAGTTTACACAGGTAAGAAAAAGTTACATTAGGATGTACAGTGAACAATTATTATAAGAAACAAACCTACAAATAGTTAGTTTCAGGGGGAGAGTAGATGGCTTGAGGCCTAGGTGGATAGTAAATTTACTGAGGAGGTTGAGGGGGAGCTATGGGTTAGTCTGGATTAGAACATTGGCAAAGCCAGTGGGATTTGAAGTGGTGGGAGAGGCCATTCCTGAAAGTATTTAGGGAGGTTGATTCGGTGAGACTAGGTGGAAGAGAGTTCCATATTTTACCCACTGTGTTTGAAAACAGAGAGTCACCTCCTGAGTTACAGGATTTGATCGTCTGTGCAAGTAATCTGTGAGATGATCTTAGTCTATTTAGGTTGGTGTAAGGGGTAATTAATCCACTCAGGCCGGGAGTGTTTTCAGGTTGAGAGAGTATTTTGTAAACAACGATAAGTTGCTTCTGTAGAAGTAGGTTTGGTAGTTCTATCCAACCTAGGTTCTGAAGATTAGTACAGTGATGGGTTTTGTAGGGCAGGCCTGTGGCAAATCTCGCAATATGATTATAACAACAAGAGAGTTTAGATAGATCCGATTTGTTGGGGTTTGTTAGTATGGGGGAGGCATACAAGAGGGTAGAAAGGAGATGGGTGCGAGCAATGGCAACTTTAGCCGTGGGAGTCAGAAAGGCTTTTATTCTATAAAGGGACCCCAGTTTCTTATTAACAGTTTTGATAGTTTGGTTGATGTGCATATCAAATCTGAGTTTGTTGTCAATGGTAACCCCTAGTAGCTTGGTATGAGGGTCGGGAGAGATGGTGGTTCCATTGTTGGATTGTACACAAAAGGGAAAAGTTGGTGTTTTATGGGTAGGATGGAAGAGTAGCATTTTCGTTTTTTTTGGATTAAGGATCAGTTGGCGTTCCGATAACCAATTCTCAACTGCAGTGAAACAGTCTTGAGTTTTGGATAATAGAATAGTTGGGGATCTATCTGAGCAAATTAAAGTCGAGTCATCAGCATATTGAATACATGTAGACTCTGGGATGACTTTGTTAAGATCATTAATAAAGATGGAAAATAGAAGAGGGCCAAGTATGGAACCTTGAGGAACTCCTATGGTGTTGGGTAGGAGGTCAGAGAGCTTGCTTTGCCAGAGCACAGCTTGTTGCCTATCAGAAAGATAGGCATGAAACCAGTCTAGGGTTTTGTTATCTAGATAGAGAGTTTTTAGGGTTGCATGCAAGAGTTCGTGGTTGACCATATCAAAAGCTTTTGATAGGTCCAAGAAGAGGGCTGAAGAAATTTTTTTGTCATTCTGGTTAAGATTGATAGTGTTTGTGAAAGAGAGGAGAGCGGTGGTAGTGCTATGTTTGGGCCTGAAGCCATGTTGGGAGTTGGTTAGCAGGTTTTCCTGAGTTAGGTAGTGGATGAGTTGTTTGTGAATACATTTTTCCATGATTTTTGCCAGTGGTGACAAAATGGCTATTGGTCTGTAGTTTGAGAGGTCAGTGGATGAGCCACCTTTATGGAGGGGGATGACATGGGAGATTTTCCATATGGAGGGGATTGTGGATTCAGTTATGGTCCGATTAATTAAGATTGAGATGGGATAGGCTATAACATCTGCAGCTTTTTGTAGAAAGTCTGCTGGAAGTAGGTCTGCCGCGAGGGTGGTTGGCTTTAGTTTCCTTAGTAAGGATCGGATGTATGCAGTAGGGACAGGTTGTAGGTTGAATAACGGCGTGGTCTTCTGGGTGGGACTTGTGGTTAGGGAGCAGGGGGCTACTTGGTTGGCTAAGGATTTGATTACATCGATGAAGAAGGTGTTAAAGGATGTGGCCACTTCATCTGGGTTTTTCATAGTTAGGTTTGCTGGTGTGGGGGTGGAGGACTTGCCTGGATGGAGAAGTTTATTTATTCCTGCCCAAAACTTTTGGGGGTTGTTTTGATGTTTATGTTGTAGTTGGAAATAGTAGTTCTTTTTGTCCATTAAGATAGATTTTTTTGTGTCATTTCTTAATTTTTGGAAGTTGGTACGGTCTAGGGGTGTCTTGGTAGTACGCCATTTATTCCATGCTTTTTTCTAGATTTGATTTTGGCTGTGGAGTCTTTTGATAGCCATGGTGCTATGAGAGCTTTTGTTTTGATTGACCGTTTGGGGGCATGTGTGTCAAGTATGTTTAGAAATGTGGAGTTAAAATTTATTACAGCTTCTTCTAGTGGGAGGTGTTTTAGGATTGACCAGTTACAGGACTGCAGCTCATTTCGGAATCTAGTGATGTCAAAATGTTTGGTGCTTCTAACAGTCCTGAGTACAGGGAGGTGGCAGCTACCACTTTTGCTTTTTACCATATAAGTAATGAGGTGATCACTGAGCTCATTAGTAATGGTCCCAGATTTATAAGTTTCGGGTTTATGGTTAGTGAGTATCCAGTCTAGGATACTTTCTTTTTGTTTGTTGCTGCCAATTCTGGTAGAGGTGGTAATATTTTGTGAGAAGCCATGGAGATTGACATTGGTTGGGTCTGTCTCTGACACACATAGATTCCAGTCAATGTTGACATCTCCCAGAATTATGGTTTCTTGTGGGAAGTTATTTGTCAGCCAACTTAGAGTGTTCTCAAGAGTGTCAGAGTTGTTCCCAGGGGGAATATAGATTATGATTAGGTTAATACTTTTTTCTTTATTTAGTTGTAGTTTTAGGGTTGTTAATTCTACGTTGGGTATTTGCGGTGGCTGAGTGGGGTGTAGGGTAACGTTGAGTGTGCTTTTGAAGAGCACAGCAGTACCACCACCTCTTTTTTTGAGGCGATTGGTCCTGTATATGTTGTAGCCAGCTGGCAGGATTTCGTTATCTTTGGTCTCTGGTTTGAGCCAGGTTTCTGTAAGACACATAATGTCAGGGAGGTATGTTGCTAAAAGAGCATGTAGATTATGTATTTTATTATTTAGGCTTCTAATATTAAGGTGGCATATAAGAAGGGAGTCAGGAGGTCTTGGAAACAAGGATGTTTTATTTGCATTGTCATTTGATGGAGGGCCTGGATTTGGGTGTATGTCTCCATCTATATTTATGTTTTTTCTAAGATACATTATTAGCTTCATCAGTTTATGTAGTAGTTTATCTATGTTTTTGGACTTGGGGTAGATTATGTTTGGTTTATAGGAGTAGTGGAAGTGAGTAAGCGGTGTTTTGTTGATTAGGTAGTGAGTAGGGTGATTAGTATTGATCAGAAATGTGGGAGTACTAGTTTGGTACTTTGGATAATGAAAACCTGGGTGTGTCTGGGACTCGTATATAGTTAGCAGGTATAGCGTGATAAGAATTGGTAGGGTGAGAGTTACAGTTTTTTGGGCTGGTATTGTGATATGGGGTGTTAAGGACTTCATACTGTTGCTTGATTGGCTATAAGATAGTTAGTGTGAGTGGTTTGGTATTGGTTGGGGGAGAGGCGGAATGGGGAGTGAGGCAGTGTGATTTGTGAGCCTGGTGGACTTGGAGGGGCAGTGAAAGAGGTGGGCCGAGAGTTTTGAGTGGCTAGAGATAATGGAGGGGTGTGGTTAGTTAAGTATAAATTTAGGGGTACTGGGGGCGGGTGGGATACGGGGGCAGGGTGGGGCGTGGAGCGAGCCCGAGCACAGCGAGGGCGAGTGGAGCGGGGTTAATCCCACTCTACACAGAGCAAGTTCAGGTAATACACTAGTAGATGTTTTTTCCTTGCTACAGGGCTCTACAAGTGAAGAGTAATAGTAGCTGCACTTTTGTTTGTAGTTTGGGACTAGCTCCACTGTTTTTACTCAGAATTCACACTAATTTTCCAAGTAAGTGAGGAGTAGATACTGTTGTTTGCGTCTTACTGCTGTGTGTGAAACCCAGTTCGCACGCTAGTTTAGGGGATACTTTACAATGTAAAATACATTAGTAGCTTTCATTATATTAGGATATTGACCTTGTAGATGAAAGTTTTTGGTAGATAGTTTAGTTCTGGGCTGTTGGTAGATAGTTTAGTTCTGGGCTGTTCTACACTTTAAGGTATCGCTTTCTTCCTTAGCGCGATATTGAGAGGGTGGTCAGGGGAGATTACAGGGCAGTACCTGAACAAATACAAAGAAAAAAACATTCAGCTTGTGTTTAGAGTTATTAATTGCAAAGCTATAAAGTAGAGTTAGGGTACAGGTTTCAATGCAGTTTATATGTAACAGAGCCTAGAACAGGGGATAGAACTCCCTTTAAACTTAATTGCTATCCAACAAGTATATAAAGACCTGTTAGTATACTGAGCCAACAGGTTAATGAAAAAAACACAGTCGTTTTGCGAGTCGACTCACTCTATCATTCAGGATTAATGCAACACATTTTAGACTTCATTATTGCCCCGAAAAGACCAGTCACTACTAATTGAGCAGTTTGGTTACAAAGGACACTTCGCTATATTTGCTTAGTTATTCCTAATACTGCAACACGTCAATGTCCTTAAACACAGCAGTCGCTGATAGTGTCCTCTTTCAATTTAACATAGTAATTCAAATATAACTGTTTAAAGTAGTCAAAAACAAACAATTCACAGAGCGCCTTTTACCTAGCAAGTGACGCTACTAGTGTGTACACGCTACCTCTGAGTGAGTAACTGCGTGAGAAGGTAGCGAGACGCTGAATACAGTTTGTGAGCTAATTATTCTACAGGGTGGTCGTAGCTGTAAGAGCTACAATTAGATCACATTTATAACTGGACCAACTGTTAGAAATACACTTTTGGATACGCTGTAATTTACAATTATAAATACATTAGTTTTATGTGATGTTACATACCCCTGAGATGCGCCTACAAACTTAGATTGCAACACAGCAGTAAATGACTAAAAATGACGGGCACTTTGGGAGTTATGATACCTCGCATTCGTCATAGGCAGGGGGTGGGGGTTAATCCCACTCCACACAGAGCAGGTTCAGGTAATACACTAGTAGATGTTTTTTCCTTGCTACAGGGCTCTACAAGTGAAGCGTAATAGTAGCTGCACTTTTGTTTGTAGTTTGGGACTAGCTCCACTGTTTTTACTCAGAATTCACACTAATTTTCCAAGTAAGTGAGGAGTAGATACTGTTGTTTGCGTCTTACTGCTGTGTGTGAAACCCAGTTCGCACGCTAGTTTAGGGGATACTTTACAATGTAAAATACATTAGTAGCTTTCATTATATTAGGATATTGACCTTGTAGATGAAAGTTTTTGGTAGATAGTTTAGTTCTGGGCTGTTGGTAGATAGTTTAGTTCTGGGCTGTTCTACACTTTAAGGTATCGCTTTCTTCCTTAGCACGATATTGAGAGGGTGGTCGGGGGAGATTACAGGGCAGTACCTTGTAGATGAAAGTTTTTGGTAGATAGTTTAGTTCTGGGCTGTTGGTAGATAGTTTAGTTCTGGGCTGTTCTACACTTTAAGGTATCGCTTTCTTCCTTAGCGCGATATTGAGAGGGTGGTCGGGGAGATTACAGAGCAGTACCTTGTAGATGAAAGTTTTTGGTAGATAGTTTAGTTCTGGGCTGTTCTACACTTTAAGGTATCGCTTTCTTCCTTAGCGCGATATTGAGGGGGTGGTCGGGGGAGATTACAGGGCAGTACCTTGTAGATGAAAGTTTTTGGTAGATAGTTTAGTTCTGGGCTGTTGGTAGATAGTTTAGTTCTGGGCTGTTCTACACTTTAAGGTATCGCTTTCTTCCTTAGCGCGATATTGAGAGGGTGGTCGGGGGAGATTACAGGGCAGTACCTTGTAGATGAAAGTTTTTGGTAGATAGTTTAGTTCTGGGCTGTTGGTAGATAGTTTAGTTCTGGGCTGTTCTACACTTTAAGGTATCGCTTTCTTCCTTAGCGCGATATTGAGAGGGTGGTCGGGGGAGATTACAGGGCAGTACCCCTGAGATGCGCCTACAAACTTAGATTGCAACACAGCAGTAAGTTTGGTAATTTTATACCCCAACCAGATTCCAAAGAATTTTTCCTTGTATAGATTGCAAATGTTGGTGGTGTGAGGGGGAAGAAAGAGGTAAATGGGAACATATTTTTCGGAGTGTAATGAGCTGGCAGACTTTAAAAATTCCCTGCAGACTACTCTGTCAGAAATACCGGGTGAGCAAACTGGTATAACTAAAGAAATGATTTTTGAACTGTGATACAGAATCAGAATTGCCTAGACATAGTATGTCCTTGCTGAGTTTAATTTTGGTGTCTTTCAAAAAAAAAAAAAGTCTTAAGTCTTTGATCATCACGTGTCTACGGTGATGAGGAAATCATTCAATGTTGCACAATTTATAAACAAAGGTATGCCATCTAAGTCCAAAGAAGTCATTGTTCCACTGTATTCGGCATTCATCAGACCTATCATTGAGTACAATGCCCCCTTTGGTATGTACCTAACCGGGCATATCCAGCAACTGGAACATCCACAGAGGTTCCTCACTAAAAGAATACAGGCCGTATTTAATATCTCCTATGCAGACCGCCTCAAGGCCCTGTCCCTGTATTCTGTCTCCTACAAGCTTTTGAGGGGAGATCTATGCCTGGCATACAGGGCATTGTCAGATCCCACTCTGATGGACCTCCTACAAACCCACAAAACAAACAGTACCAGAATTACCCATTCTAAAGACTTAAACCTCACCTGTGATATAAATAGGACTTGCTGGAGAGATAGGTATGTATCCCAGAGACTACTCTGTCTATGGAACAGGCTCCCTATCCATGTGAAGCAGAGTTCTTCCTTAATCCAATTCAAATGCAACTTGGACAATTGGATGGGAAACCGGAAATGCATCACTGGTTTGGCAACTGTCTCTGATGCAAACAGGTAATCTGTAAATGGTTAATCTCCCAGGCCCATGCTTATACTTGTCAAGGGTATCAGAACTTGTCAGAGATTTGGGATGTATGGCTAGGCTTAAAAAGGCCCTTGTGGTTGTTAGCCAAGTAAACACCTGTGAAACTATAAGTCTAAACCAACTGTACTAGAAGTAGTCAATATTGCAACAGAGATAAAATATCTGGAAATAGGATCTTTAGAAAGGGTAGGAGCAAGTTACATAGAAAAAATGGGAACAGTGGGAGCAATACACACAGAATAATGTTTTGGAGAAGGAATGAGGTTTAAGGAAAGGCAAAATTTAAAAGAGCTATGTAATGTTTGATTGAAAATGGCTGTATAGATTATAAGTGATGTGTAATGCTTGCAACTGAAAATATGTCAATATGGTTTGTTTTCATTTATACAAATGTATAATTACCTATGTCATAAGTGATAATTCAATAAAGATGTTTCTTTTTAAAAAAAATGAAGATTTTTTTTGAGTTACATGGTAGTAAAGATCTAATACAGCATCATACTTAATAGCATGACAGGGGAGAAGAAAAATCTAAAGCCATAAAGGATACCAGAGTCCAAAAGAACAGCAATAAATGAAGAAGTGAAAAAAATCTTAAACTAAGAATTACTGAGGAGTCCTTATTGGTTCCTAAGCTGGATAGCTTTATGAGATTTTGTAATTATTTCTGAAAACTGAATGTGACATCTAAATTTGACACTTATCCAATGCTCAGAGTAGATGAGCTCATAAAGAGGATATGCAAAGCAAGGATTTTGACCACTCCAGATTTCTCCAGGGAGTACTGTCAGATTCCCTCCACCTCTGAGGCCAAAGAGAAGACAGCATTCTCCATCATGAATGTCTTTTTCATGATGCTGTCTTACCTTTTGGACTTCATGAAGCACCTACCTCTTTTCAAAGGCTTGTGGATTCAATTCTGAAACCTCATGCCTGATGCTCAGCAGCATACCTTGATGAAACAGGTAACTTACTGAGTAGATTGGGAGTTTCCTTTATCCAAAATATAAGTTGTGTGTACTCTTTAAGATGGACAGGACTTACATTTAATGCTGCCAAAATAAGGTTTGTATGACAGAAGTCAGATACCCAGGGGGAAGCTACTACAAGATAGAGCAAAATCCTTAAAAGGTAAGACACCCTTGATCACTATAAGTAAAAAACTAAGAGCCCTCATAAAATCATCCAAAGCAAATTTCAAGAGAAAAATAGCTAAAGACTCAAAAGACAATCATAAGGCCTTCTTTAGCTATGTTAGAAACCTGGGAGGAAACTCCCAGATATGCTCAGAACTAGTTCAAAATGATGTGAAGATTACTGATCCTACAGACATTGCCAACATACTGGCTGACAGGTTCAGTGCAAACTTCTCCCCCCCCTCCCCCCCAAAAGGAGAGATATCTATACCAAACGATTGCAGCCCCCCAAACATCTCCAGCCCAAAAGTGAGAACTGCTCTCTCCAAAGCAAAAAACACAGCATCCATGGGACCTGATGGTGTCCCCGGCTGTGTGCTCCACGAACTCAATGAGGAATTAAACCCACAGCTAGGACAGCTGTTTAATCAAAGTCTTACCTCTGGATATGTACCCAGGGAGTGGCGCACTGCAACTGTGGTCCCACTTCACAAAGGCGGTGCCTCCACCGACCCTGGAAATTACCGGCCCATTAGCTTGACAAGCCTTATCTGCAAAGCCATGGAGAGGATCATAATGGACCTCATAAATAAAGACATTGGTAATTTGCAGACTTTGGATCCAACCCAGTTTGACTTTGTCAAAGGAAGATCATGCCTTTTAAACTTGGTTGACTTCTTCGAAACAGTCACCAAAGCCATTGATGAGGGAAAGGCAGTCCATACAGCCTACCTCGATCTGGCTAAGGCCTTCAATACAATACCCCACTCGGGTATCATTGAAAAACTCATCAGCTTAAATGTTAACCCATACATCACAAGATGGGTTGCAAACTGGCTGAGTGACAGAACCCACAGAGTCAGAGTTACTGGCGCCATGTCAGACTCAAAGCCTGTCACAAGTGGTGTCCCACAGAGCTCAGTCCTGGGCCCACTCTTGTTTGGCATCTACTTTTCCGAAGTACAAGCAAACACAGAAGGGTTATGGCTGACAAAGTTTGCAGATGACTGCAAACTGGGCGCCATAGTAGAAAACACATCTGACACAGATATCCTTCAGAAGGGTCTCACAGAAACAGATAACTGGTGCCAGAGCCACGGCCTAAAGTTAAATGCCAAAAAATGCATAGTCATACCCTTCGGGAAAAACAAGGTTACCCCTAGCTACCAAATAGGTGGCAATCCACTGAGCACAGAAGAAGTTATCAGGGACCTGGGGACCCAGGTTGATAGTAGTCTGTCATTCGACACCCATGTAGCTAAAGTAGTTAGGAAGACCTTCTACATTGCCCACCTTATCATGAAGGGATTCTCATCTAGATCAAGGGAGGTCATAGTCTCCCTTTACTCATCACTCATCAGACCAATGATTGAGTACAATGCCCCATTCGGAATGTATCTGACCCGACACTTGCAGCAGCTGGAGAGGCCACAAAAGTTCCTCACCAAAAGGATAAAGGGTCTCAAAATCTGTCCTATGCTGCCCGACTGAAAGAACTCCAGCTCTATTCAGTCGCCACCGCTTGCTCAGAGGTGACCTTTGCCTAACATACAAGGCCATGTCAAACCCAGATTTGATGAATATGCTTCACCTCAAAAAATCTAGATCCATCAGAGCCACAAGGGCGGGAGACTTAAACCTCGACACGGCTATTAATAGGACGTGCTGGAGGGATAGATTCATCACCCAAAGACTCCCTATGCTGTGGAACAAAATCCCGGTACATGTGAGGCAGAGCACCTCGCTGGCCTTGTTCAAGAGAAATCTTGACCAATGGATGGGAGATCGCAGATATACCCCAGGGATTACCTCAGTGTCACTGCTCGACAGAGGCACAGCAAAATAACGGGTATAGTTCCCCATACTTAAGGGGTGGCATAAGCCACAAAACAATGGGCTAGGCTTGCAAATGCCCTCGGGCAGATAGCCTAGTATGAACCTATGAACCTATGAACCTATATGAGGGTATGTAATTGGGAGAGGGGTAATTAGACCCCAGCAGGAAAAAAAAAAAAAAGAAACTCTCAAAAAAGGCCTGTGCCCAACACTAAATAAAAAAGTGAAACTATTCTTAGGACTAGCATGCTATTATATAAAATTCAAACCCAGCTTTGTTACCCTAGCCACTAAGACGCTTGCAAAATATAAGCCCTATGCAGGTACAATGCCTATAGAAAAATATGAGTCTTTTAAAATCTGAAAGCTATTTATGTTCAGTGCCATTTTTGTTAGCTGCTGACTTTACTAAACCCTTTTTTGTATACACAGATGCATCTGAAGAAGGATTGCCATTATTATAGTATGTAAGAAGGAAGAATACCCAGTCTGCTATCGGGGGAGGGGGAGTAAAGTAAGGCTGAATCAAGATACTCTGTCATGGAAGAAGAATGTCTTTCTAATAAATGGACACTAACTTTTTACAGTATTATTTGTTGGGATATAGCTTCAGATTCATAACTGACTATTTGCCCCTGGCAGGATCAACAAAAGGACATAAACACCAACTGTGTGGGTAGGCTTTGTCACTAAAGCCTTTTTACTTCACCATTAGGCATATGCCTGGCAACAGCCACAAGCATATGAATGGGCTATTCCACTCCCATAATTCATCTCATTTGGGGGGTGGTATCAAAGTATACTTGCTGTTTCTTATATAAACTGCTGTATATATACTACACATTACTGTAGGAACTTGATGATAGAATGTATAGTCAGTATAATATGGTAGTGAAATACTGTGAAAGCCCAAGAAAATATGAATCACCTGAAAAACATTGCAGTTAAAAGTAAGGCTTTTACCTGTAGTGGTCGGAGACAATTGCCTCTCATGGAGTGGGATGTCAAGGCTAAGAGAGGGGACTCTTAGTGGACTCTAATCAGAGGAAGTTGTGGCAGCCTGTGAAGGCTTTATTTATACAAGCCTAGATGATAACTGTAAAATTCCTTGGGTATAGACATATCAGTAATTGTTGTTGTTTGTCTTTCGGCTTTTCCGGGTAGGGGTTGCCACAGCGGAACTCCAGTCCGCTAATGATTGGCAGTTGTTTTTTTTTATGGTGTCGAGTTGCCAGCCCGACGCCCAACCTTCAACGAAGGCACGCCCATTCAGCACATGTCTTTCTAATGCCCACTTGACCGTGGGGAGGGCATGCAGACTCCATACAGAAGGCACTCCCAACCCAAGCCGAGAATCGAACGGGAGAACCTCTTGCTGAGAGGTAACAATGCTACCGCTGCACCACCGCGGAAAACTATAGACATATCAGTAATATTTTAGTAAATTTAGGGTACGCTTGGATAGGTTTAAAATGGCTCTTAGGTTGATAGCCTGGTCCTGTGTATTTACTAGATGAATACCAGGAGCCTTTTTGTGGATGCATTTAGGGATTTAGTGCAATTTAACCTTGGCTGTAACAGTATGTCAGTGAACTGCAAGCTTTGTTGTATTCCACTGAAAAAAAAAATAAAATTAGACTGGAAATTAAGCTGAGTGGTTAATTTGACCAGAATTGTGTCAATTAAAAGCGTGCTTCCTTTCTATTTAAGTTGGAAGTGAACTTTGATTTTACATTTCACTGCAAATAAACTGATCTTAAACTGAAGAACTTGTCTCTGGTATGTTACTATACTATGTACTATATTCCTGCTACACACACACACACACACACACACACACACACACACACACACACACACACACACACACACACACACACACACACACACAACACAAACTAAAAAAAAATCAACTTCCTACAGTGGTATAAAAATAAATATCATGATGACTTTCATCTTATTCATGTAAGTAGCTAAAAATAAGAATAAGCTGGCTGGCAGTGTAGAACAAAGTGGGAAACTAGGACTGATAACAGAATGGTTAAGGAAGCTAGTTAGCCTTAGTAATGCACAGATCGGGAAGATAATGCTCACCAAATTCACATCTGTGAGCACATTTGTGAGTTTTAAATATTACAAAAGCAGTGTTGCTGGCTGTCATTCTGAAGCGTTTTCAGTGCCTGGTGTGGAAAATTTGTAGTCATGTGAGGCATAACTATTACTACCAAACAGTACATTCAGAGGAAGCTATGAATGTGTACACCCATAAGTAATTCAAAAAACGTTGGAGTTGCCTATAATGCCTTGTCTTGAACCTTATCAGTTTTGATCTTTTATATATCTATAGGATTTATCGTCTACGACTGATACAATTAATTTGCAGATTTCACAAGCAATGTTGTCAGCCTTCCATAAATTTGCTTTCAGTTATGAAAGCATTTAATGTCTTTCAAAATGTTTTCATAAACTGAATCTATTAAAAGAGATATGTTTAAAATAGTGGAACAATCTCTGAAGAGACTGTTACAGTTTGTGGAACCAGAAAAATTGCTAGCACCTTGCACCGAGGTCTTACATAAATATCCATCAATCACTTTCCTAAATCCTGCTTCACTTTGCAAATATAAATATATAAAATCTTAAATGTTTTGCTTTGCACAACCTTGGCCTTAAAGCATTACATATGTACAGAAAAAAGGAAAGCAGAATGTCTCTAAAAATAGAACATGTATTTTGCATTTAAGTAGTAAGTGGAAACTATGCAAAGGACTGGGCAAGTACTTTGCAGCTTTGTATAATAATCATAGGCAGAGCAGAAAGAATGGTCTAGTCAAACGCTAGTAGTAGAAGCTCATTGCAGAACATGGCCCAAGGCCCCAAGATAAAAATGTTTTCAAACATATTGTAATCTCTTCCATTTTTTAATGAAAATCTAACAGATCGAAGTTAATGAATAAAATAATGCAGTTTAGAAACCAAATAATTTCAAAGAATTCCTTTTGCATAGCTTTGCAGGGGTGCATGTCTTGCTCAATGTATTGCAGGGATTACACTCTAGTGCATTACAGTTACACCCACACAAAAAAGACATAAGTATATTAAACACTGTAACCATATGAGCACTATAACCAGTCCATAAATACACAGAAATGTATGAAAAAATGCTGCAGCCATACAATGCTTTATAACTAGTTCATAAATACACAGAAATGTATGAAAACGACTGTGGCTATATGAGGCTCTATAACCACTCCATACATACACATAAGTGTATGAAAAAATACTGCAGCCATACAATGTATTATAACCACACCATAAATGCACACAAATATAAGAAAAAAACACTGCAGCCATACAAGATTCTATAACCAGTCCATAAATACGCAGAAATGCATGAAAAAACACTGCAGCCATATGAAGCTCTATAACTAGTCCATAGATACATAGAAATGTATGAAAAAACACTGCAGCCATACAAGATCTGTAACCACTCCATAAATGCACAGACATATGTGTAAAAACCTGCGGCCATATGAGGCTCTATAAACACTCTTTATATATGCAGAAATATATGAAAAAAACCCTGCAGCTATACTAGGTATTATAACCAGTCCATAAATACAAACAAAAGAATGAAAAAAACACTGCAGCCATATAAGGCTCTATAACTAATCCATACATGCACAAAACTGTATGAAAAAACACTGCAGCCCTATGAGAAATTATAACCAGTCCATAAATAAGCAGAAATGTATGAAAAAAAAACTGCAGCCACACCAAGCTCTACAACCATTTCATAAATACACAGAATGTATGAAAAACGCTGTAGACATATGAGACTCTATAACCAATCCATAAATACACAGAAATGTTTGTCAAAACACTGCAGCCATATGAGGCTCTATGATTAGTCAATAAATATGCAGAAATGTATCAAAAAGCAATACAGCCATACAAAGCACTATAACCAGTTTATAAATGCACAGAAATGTATGAAAAACATTACAGACATACAAGGCTGTATAACCAATCCATAAATACACACAAATGGAGGAAAAAGCACTGCAGCCGTCCATGGCACTATAACCAGTCCATAAATACACAGAAATGTATGAAAAAAACACACTGCAGCCATATGGGATCTAAAACAAGTCCATAAATGCACAAAAATGTATGAAAAAGCACTGCAACCATACAAGGCACTAAAACAAGTCCAATAAATACCTAGAAACATATAAAAAAAAAATAAACAGTACAGCCACACAAGGTTCTATTAACTATTTCACACAAAAATGTGTGAAAAAACACAGGCGCCATACGAGAAACTGTAACCAGTCCATTAATACACAGAAATGTATAAAAAACGTTACAGCCATACAGTACACAATAACAACTCCATAAATAACAGAAATGTATGAAAAAATGCTGCAGCCATATGAGGATCTAGAACCAGTCCTTAAATACACAAAAATGTATGAAAAAACACTGCAGTCATCCAAGGCACTATAACCATTCCATAAATACGCAGAAATGTATGAAAAAAACACTGCAGCCACATGAGGCTTTATAACCAGTCATAAATACTCAGAAATGTATGAAAAAACACTACAGCCATACAAGGAACTATAGCCAGTAATAAATACACAGAAATGTATGAAAAACACTGCAGCCATATGAGGTTCTATAACTAGTCCATACATACACAGAAATGTATGAAAAAATACTACAGCTATACAATGAACTATAACCAGTAATAAATACACAGAAATATATGAAAAACAATGCAGCCATCCAAGGCACTATAATCACTCCATAAATACACAGAAATGTATGAAAAAACACTGCAGCCACATGAGGCTTTATAACCAGTCAAATACACAGAAATATATGAAAAACACTGTAGCCATACTAGGCTCAATAACCATTCCATAAGTACACAGAAATGTATGAAAAAACACTGCAGCCATACGAGGCTCTACAACCAGTTCATAAATTAACAGAAATGTGTGAAAAAAACACTACAGCCATATGAGGCACTATAACAACTCCACAAATAATTAGTCCATAAATACACAGAAATGTATGAAAAAGCACTGCAGCCATGCTAGGTAATATAGCCACTCCATAAATATACACAAACATTTAAAAAACACTACAGCCATAAGAGGCTCTATAACTAGTCCATAAATGCACACAAATGTGTGAAACAACACTGCAGCCATACAAGAAATTATAACCAGTCCATAAATAAACCAAAATGTATGAACAAACACTGCAGCCATACCAGGCTCTACAACCAGTCCATAAATTCACAGAAATGTATGGAAAAAAACACTGCAGATGTGCCAGGGTCTACAACCAGTCCATAAATTCACCCTCTTGTAGTATGTTAACATCATTTGGGAGGGGGTCAATGACAGCACCCAAGTTACAATCATCTGCAAACTTGGTCAGCCACAGGTCTTTTGTTTTTGTCTGGACCTCTGAGAAGTAAATGCCAAACAGTAGGGGTCCCAGGACAGATCCCTGAGGAACACCACTATTGACAGGTCTGCTGTTGGAGATGGAAGCACCTATTTTGACCTTGTGGGTCCTATCAGTGAGTCAGTTGGCCACCCACCTGATGAGATAGGGATTTATGCCAAGTTTTAGCTTTTCAATGATTCCTGAGTGGGGGATGGTGTCAAAGGCTTTGGCCAAGTTAGGTTGAGCTGTATGTACTGACTTTCCCCTCATTCAGGGCCTTGGTGACAGTCTCAAAAATGTCAACCAGGTTCAACAGGCAAGACCTGCTATTGACGAATCCAAATTGGGTGGGGTCAAGTGCTTGGAGATTGCCTATGTCCTTGTTTATGAGGTCCATAATAATACACTCCGTGGCTTTACAGATCAGACTTGTCAAGCTAATGCTGTGATAGTTTCCAGGATCAGTAGTGGCACTACCTTTGTGTAAGGGGATGACAATGGCAGTTCTCCACTCTGCTGGAATGAAGCCTGTACTTAGGCTGTAGTTGAATAGGGTGCTCAATGGTGAAGCTAGTTCTTGATGGAGATGGTCTCATGGAAGCTGTGCTCTTTGCCTTGGATAGGGCCTTTAATACTTGATCTAGATGTGAGGTGTGGGATAAGTATTGCGGATGTCAAATGGGCCTTTGGGGGGACAGGGGGGTGAAGTTTGCACTGAGCCTATCCGCTAGCAGGTTGGCTAAGTCAACAGGATTAATGTAAGTGGTACGGTTAAGTGCTAATTCGGAACAAATCTGGGCTTTGCCATGGAGGTTCCTGATGTAAATGAAGAAGGCTTTGTGGTTTCCCTTTGTTTTGGAGGCTAGTTTCAATTCATAATTGGCTTTGTGAGTTCTCACCAGTGATCTAATTTGCTTGTTGAAGCTATGGAGGGAGTTTTTCCAATTGCAAATTTGTGCCTTTTTACCCTTGGATAACACTTTCTTCCTTTTGATATAAAGTCAGTTGATAGAGGATGTCCACAAGATAGGTTTGTGTTTCCTTGAGGAGCAGGTCTTAGTTCTGTTGGGTATGGCTGAGTCCATGCAGTTGTACAGGTGCATGTATACTGCATTGGCATACTGTTCAGCATAGTTGTCTGCATCCTCTGAGTGGGGTGGTTGTGTGAAGCTAATGATTGTAGTCAGCTTTTGAGAATTGTTTTTGCCTGGTTACAGCAGGGGGGATGTGTGGGATAGAAACTTCAAATGAGACAGATTGATGGTCTGATTTCACCAGGAAAGAGCTTACTGTAGGAGTGGTGCAGTGGTCGCCCATGTTGGTGAGAACCAAGTCCAGACTGTTATCTCCCCTTGTGGAGGATGAGACAACCTGGTCTAGTGCATTAGAACTGATGAAGTCAAGGAATTGTTGGATGAGTGCATTAGTGTAGGAATAGTTCACCCAGTCTATGGTGGGGTAGTTGAAGTCACCAAGGATCAGGGTGTTAGGGGGTACCTTGATGGAGTCAAGTACGTCCAGGTAGGAGGAATGGATGTCCTGAGTCATAGAGGGGGGTCTATAGCTGGCTATAACTTGGATGGGTGTCTTGCCATCTGTCATTTGCACCTGGAGTAGTTCTAGTGCATCATGCTGGTGAACCATTCTGGAGGTGTGCTTGTCTTTAATAAAGATAGAGACTCCACCACCCTTAGTCTTTCCTACCTCATTTTGGGATCAGAATGTGTGGAATGAGGTATAGCCTGGTAAGGCAGGGGTGCTCTCTGCAACCTTCAACCAAGTTTCTGTGACTGCACAGATGTCGGCATCGTCCAGTGCAAGACGGGTCTCCAGTGAGTGCATTTTCAGGTTAAGGTTGTTAGTGTTCAGCAGGATGACCTTCAGTTTGCTTTTTAATTGATCTTTTATGTTGGAAGATTTGTCTTTGGGGACTAAAAAGGCACAATGGGGGAGGCAAGAGCCTTAGCCAGAATCTGGAATCCCAGGGGTTACAGTGGAGGCCATCTCTGACAGAGCATTGAGGCCTGTCAACCATGTCATTCCAGACAGACAGATACATGATCTTATTGGAATGACACCAGAAACTAAGCCAATTGCTGAAGTCAATTACTTTTTGTTAGTATTGTGGTATCATTCTTGGTGAAGGTAGGATGCTGCTTAGGGCTAGGATCATACTCGCTTGGGACACATACTCTGAGAGCTCAATTATGTCTCTCTTCATATAGTCCAAGGAGATACTTGTTAAGTCATTCACACCAACATGGACAATGACAGAGTCATACTTGTACCTGTTGTGGAGAGACTTAAGTGCACTTGTGATGTGGTGGATTCTGATACCAAACAGACAACTGACCATGACCTTCTCCTTCTCGACCCTGGTGAGGGAGACATTGGTGTGTCTCACAATTGAGTTGCCAATGACTAGTATGTTTGGTTTATTGTTAGGCCTTGCGGGCTGTGTTTCTGAGACACTGGTGTGTTGTCTACTGTGTGGAATGTTTGTGAGTGTATTCTGGAGGTCTCTGCTGTTTAGGTACGTTTTATTAAGGACCTCTGCATAGGTGGGTGTGAGTTGTGCTTGGCTATGTGATGTGGGTGATGTGGTGTTAGTGCTAGCAGTCTCCTCTTTGTCAGGAGTACTGACTGTGGTGTGAGAGAGCATGGATTCCAGGTTACTGATGCAGATGCATTTCTCACAAGTAGAAGAATTATGTGCTAGGAGAAGAAGGTTGTCAGTGAACATGAGGCAGTTGCTAAACTGTCTCAGTATGCCCATGTTGACTTGGCTGGCAGGGAAACTGATGGAAATTGTCCAGACATAGTGTTCTGAAAACTTGGACAAACTTATGGAGAGAGGGTTTTGATAAGGGTTTGTCCACAAAAGTGTAGACCACAAAAACCTTCTTAAATGTAAAATAATTAGCCTGAAGCCCAAGTCCCAAAACCAAGAGGCTTAGAATAACAGAAAATGAAATCAGGCTACTAACAAGCAGTAATAAATGCAGCAGAATAAAAGCACTTGAACACTTAAAAGCAAGCAGCAAACCAAAATAAGGTAATAAAGCAGGAAGAACACAATTACAGTAAAGGCAGCTGAATAATATGTAATGTTTTTTTTTTATTAGTGTACAGGGAGGAAACAGAAGATAATTCAGGATTAAGAAACTAAGGGGGGTGAGGTTGGCCTTCCCAAATGTTCTCTCTGTACACAGTAGAATGAGCTGATGAAATGGGACTGGGAGGAGTGTACTAAATCAGAAAAGCGGCTTTGGTCTTCCTAAATGTTCTCTCTGTGCACAGTAGAATGAGCTGATGAGATGAGACTGGGAGGAGTGTCCAAAATCAAAGAAACAAGAGGGTAGTCCTTCCCAAATGATCTCCCTGTACTCAGTAGAGTGAGCAAATGAGCAAATGAGATGGGACTTGGAGGAGTGTCCAAAATTAAATTTACAGGAGGGGCAGGCAATTCCAAAGCCACCAAGTTTAGGAATACAACAACACTTGTGTGGGAGGGTGGAGAAAAACAAAGTACAGACAGAGGCCAGCAATATACAATCAAACAAATAAATAAATGCAGTACAATTTTGTTAACTATCATTGAAACAGATCAAGTGCAAAAAAGTATACTTATATCAGCTTTATGTATCCAGACGGCTATAGAATCAATCATAGACAGGCTACAATGAGGCAGTTCTGATAATGAACCTAAGAAACTAGAACCAGTCCATAAATACAAAGAAATGTTTGAAAAAAAAACACTATAGTCATGCAAGGCTATACAACCAGTCTATAAATGCAGAGAAATGTATGAAAAACACTGCAGCCACATAAGGAATAAACAGAAATGTTTCAAAAACACTGCAGCAATGCAGGGCACAATAACCACTCCATTGATACACAGAAATGTATGAAAAACACTGTAGCCGTATGAGACTCTAAAACCACTCCATAAATACTGTACACAGAGATGTATGAAAAAAACACTGCAGCCATATGAGGCACTATAACTTGATATCAAGCTCTCTTGGCTGATAGCCACATGCATAGTTTACTCCTGTTACACACAGATTTCTAACAGCTGCATAAGTCACAAGTCATAGTCAATGGTTGTGTTAAAAATTTTTGAAAAACAAAATTCAGTGAAGGTGGAATTTTGCCTTAAGAGTATTCCAGTATTGCGTATTTCTGTCGCCAGTCTAATCTAATTAAGTGTATGGAACTAAAATGTCACTGTCAATTTTATTCCTGAGCCCTAAACTGTCACAGTAAACAAAATATCGACACATTTTAAAAAAAAGGTGCAGATTTCACATTATTTCATGCAAATTTCTTAGACTTACTTCTGTCATGAACTGTTGAAATTTCAGCATGCATGAAACATCTCAATAAACTTAAATATGTATGCAAACACTCAATGAAATCTGGAGTACAGTGGAAAAGGAAACAGATTTTGTTTCTGTTTTGTCTATCATCATTCTTAGTCATGTAGAAGATGTGTAATTAAGGATTACATCTGTCTATTGCCCTTGCTTTTTGTTGCAACTCTTAAGTGTAGCTTTTATGCTACACTTAAAGAAATCCCAATCCCTCAGAGCTACATGCTCCAGGGATCTAAACCTGGTCATCACAATGAACAAAACATGCTGGAGGGATAGTTTCCTGACCCAGAGACTCCCCATACTCTGGAATAGACTGCCCATACATGTCAAGCTGAGCGCCTCTTTGGCCCTCTTCAAAAGAAACCTTGACCATTGTATGGGAGATAGGAAATTCACCCCGGGATCACGTCAGTCGCCCTTCTAGACAGGGGACCAGGGAAGTAAATATTCTAGGAAGAAATAGCCAGGGAATTGTTATGGCTAGGCTTGTATAGGCTCTAGGGCCGATAGCTTAGATCCAACCTATGAACCTAAGTTTGAAATGAGGCCACTAGTTATATGTACACATGCAGATCCACAGAGCAACAATGGTAATATAGTTACTTAGGTATAAATGTAAGCAACAAAGCTTTTATTAAACTACCATTATGGGCAGAAACCAAAAAATATACATATTTTTTCTTGCTGTGAAGGAATACAAAGTTCAAACCTGCAAACAGCACAATAATCAGATAATTGTTTGAAATGTCAAGACCCACTTCAGCAAGTTTGTAATGCTGAGACGGAATGGCCAAAATCACAGATTTACATATATTAAGTCTGAGAGAGACATTTCTCAGAATATTTCCTTTTCTCTGAGATACAGCTATCTCAGAGTTAGTAAATGTAAGTTCAGAGAGTGTGGTGGACTTGTCTTCCACATTAGGGGGTACAGGGGGGCTTGCCCCTCAGAAAAGAAGTTTAAAAGAGAACAGCAGTGTTTGAGGTTCACTCTTCTTCTGCGTTTTTGTTTTTTTATTTTTCTGCATATCAGTACTCAGCATTATGAGTGCTGGCATTTCAAGAGGAAGCCCAGTCATTACTTATTACTAATTTTATTTCCCTGAATATCCCCATGGGGTACACATGCTAACATGATCTTTTTTTCCTTCAAAAGCTAATTCTTGCCCAAAATGCACTGAGAGGGCACAGGTGATGAGATTACTATGTTCTAGTCATCCTTGTCAGATAACAGTCCCATTTACTTAGAATGGAAGTAATAAGAAATAATTTCAAGTCTGGAAAACCTCAGCAAAAAATATCATTTAACTTTTCTCAGGATCGTAACTTGGGCAGGATTAAAGCAGCGGCTGCCCAGGGAGCAAACTGTTTGAAGGTGCAATCATCAATGCAGTTGAGTTAATGAATGGAAGGGAGCAGAGTACAGGCATTTATTTAAATAGCTGGTCAGTTGACATCACGCCTGTTTAAATATGCATCTTTTAGTAATTTTAGTAATTGTAACTGAAGTAAGGAACTAGCCTAAGTTATTTGCCACAGTTTTGAGGACTTTTGTTATTTGGTCCTCAATTCTGAATTCAGCACTGTTTTGGGGACTGTCCAAGGTGGCAATTCATCTAACCCCATTTATATTTGTTTCCAATTTATGCATTAAACTGTCTGCTAAAAGGTCTTGTAGACAGATAAAGCAAAAGGAGAGATACAGCATTTTTAAATTGATATTTTCTGAATTTCGGGTCCTACCTTTCTGTGACCTTCCCTTCCTATGTTAACCAACAAAGTGTCTTACATTCTGTATTGAAAGTTTGGTCATTTAGTAAAGTTGCTCAAAGTGGTATCAGGTTTATTTATCTTCAGACTATAAAAAATAATCCAACTTTATATGACAGTATGCAGTCAAAAATCTGTGAATTGTGGAATTTTGAGCCAAAATAGCTTTATGACCTCTGTGATGTAAAATAAAAAACAGCTACAAGCACCTTGCTGTATGTGCATTTCTTGGCAAAAAAACTTTTAGATGTAGTAGGTGAAATGATCCAAACCAAGACAGACACATTTGTGAAGAAAATATCATGACATTTCATTCAGCCTCACCATGATGTGTACTGATGAAGCTGACAAGGATAGAAAAAACACAGAGGTAAAAAAAATTATGTCTTTTTTAATATTTGAAAGTATTCGGATCATTCTCTTTGGGGAAAATACACTCTGAAGAAAGGAAAGGCTGTGTTTTGGATGCAGTCGTCCTTTAAATTCTGTTCAGGACTAGGAATGGGATGGGCTTTAATTCATAGATTTTGTGTATTCTTTGGCAATGGTGAAATGTATCTGAGACTGGATTGTCAGGTTTTTATATACAATCTGTATACTGACTTTCCAATAGCTGCTTTATCCACATCAGTGTTGGAAAGCCAGAACCTATTTTGATGGCCAGCAGACTCATCAAACTGATTCTAGATCAAATGCCAGTTCTTCATAGGAACTCACTGCACATATACACACCTGTAAACAGTTCGGAAGACTAAAAGTTCACCTACCTGAAGGACTTTGGCAGAAAACCAAAACATCCAGTGAAAATCTATGAGGGCACAGGGACAACCCAGAACACCCAGTGAAAAGTCATGTGTCCAAAGGGAGAAACAGAACACCCATTGAAAATTCATATGCACACAAGGACAAACCAGATCACCCATTTAAAAACCACATGCACCCAGGGACAAACCAGAACACCCATTGAAAATCCACGTGCATAAAGAGAAGACATACAAAGTGTGCATAAAAGGCAGCTCATTTGGGAAATAAATCACAATACTGAGCATGATGAAGCAGCACCATTATCTGCTGCACTAGTATGCCACTTTAAACCTTAGTATAGCATTTTAAACTATCAGTTTGTACATTGGAGATCTACAAAGAGTAATGGGTGCTAAGAAAGTAAATTGCATGCTGATTGAATCACTTAGACCTTAGGATGATGGTACTGTTCCATTTAACAAAAACGTTTGGGCAGGAACAGACCACTGGAAATAAGTAGTCAGCAAATGCTTGGTTTAGTAAACATTTTAGTAGTAGAAAAAAGAGAATTATTTATGCTGTCCATTTAAAGAAAATATAAAAGAAATGGCAAATCTGCCGAGTGCTGGCACTGAAAAAAATATAGTAATACAGACAAGCAGGATAAACAGTGCAAATTAATACAATGGAGACTGCAGGAGGCAGTGTTTTCTACAGATTTTTTTTTTTTGAGCAGTCACCAAAATCAAAGCAAAGTGCTTATACCCTAAGACAAAAGGATACTACGAAATCAAGGGATGTGTTTTATTACACACTTTTCCAGTAAACAGTGTCTGTTTATACACTCACAGGCATACAGTGATGTATCTAACAATTACTGCTGATGACAAATAGTGTTAGGATATTTATAATCTTGTTAAAGGAGCAGGCATGTTTACCCACGGTGGTGGTGCTGCGGTAGCGTTGTCGCCTCACAGTAAGACGCTGTCCGGTTCGATTCTCAGCAAGAGCATTTTCTGCGTGGCGACATGAGTGAATGAGCATAACTTCATTGAAGGTTGTGCGCCAGGGCTGGTAACTGAGCACGTAAAAATCAACTGCCAATCATTAGCGGACCGGAGTTCCGCTATGGCGACCCCTAACCAGGAAAAGCCGAAAGACGCAAGCAAAAAGGAGCAGTCATGTTTACAGCAATTTGGGCAAGTAATGGTGAAGTTCTTCTATCCTTTACTCAGTATTAGGGCATTTAGCATGAAAACAGGAGCTTTGATCCTAACACTAGTTGTGTCATCATAAAGCAGACTCTTTTTAATTAAACGGTATAAATGCAGGTTAAAAGTTATGCCATACTGGAAAGTGGACAGTGAAAGAAGAGAGCTATGAACATTCACTGAAACAGTAGATGTTTAAGTAGAATCATTGCTGTACAGTTCCTTATTCCTGGGAATTAACCATGAGTCAACATATACCCTTCTCGTCTAGAGACTTTTGGTTGTCCCCTTTCTCAGAATGTAAGCTCAAAGTACAGCGAAAAGGAGCAGGAATTCTTGCCATTTTTCATTTTTAGCAAAAAGATTACTAGCAAGTGTGCTCAGGTTAGGGGCATATAATGCCTCCTGTCCTCTGAAAAGGTCTGGAAGATGAAGGTTCATCTGACTTACTAAAGCGTGTTAAAAAATCATAGACATAGGGATCTCTTGAGGATCCATAGGGTTTCCTAGGTCACCAGTTTTAAGTAATGGCCACTAACATAGCAGGAAAAAAAACACAAACAGGAGTAAGGGCCTAGTGTCTCCTTTTCTTGTTAACACAGACTTTTGATTCTCTTTCCACCTCCAAGCCATAGGAGGTGCTAGAGGAGTAGGTACTATTAGGGAGAAGGGGGGGTGGGAGTTTAGACTGCATCAGTGCCTATTACAGTGGCGCTATCTGCACATCTATACTCTGTCCTTTATAAGGATCTCTGCTGTTGTTATAGCATATACTGTAAAACTGCAGTGGCAAAACCTGCCTTCTGGACTGGACAGCCAGTTTATATTACTTGAAAAAAGTTTGTGCAGTGCTCAAGGTGGCTTCCCTTCAGATAATCTAACCTGAAGTATTTATAAAGAAAGTTGTGTTAGCTACTGTTTAGTAGAGTAGGCTACTGCAGGTCCCCCAGGGTTTTCCCATAGTTCTTATAGCAAAATGTAATACAACTAGCCTGTCACTCAGCGAGGGTTTGTATGCCTACAAGCCTAATATCAATGCCAGGGCATAAAGGATACAAAGAGTTGATCAGACTGTTGACATTCCTTTCCTCTCGCTCTGCAATATATGAGCTATCTGTGCAAATTTAGTATATGTAATATCTCTCTCCCCCTGTTCTGGGGTTTGCAATAGAAGGTGGGTAACTTTATTGTCTGATTTCTTGCTAATTCTGACACTACCTTGTGTATAACGGAAAAATTAGACCTAAGGTACACCCTGTCTTTATGAAACACTATGTAAGGGTCTCTACATGTAGAAGCTTGAAGAACATCAGTGTTACAGAAGCTCTGGGCTTGAAAGGAGCTAGGGTCTGCATCCAACAATCATTAATGGAGACCAGACCACTAGTGATTTCAGATTCCATGACCCAGAGAATTCATATTTCGTGTGGGGTCCAAAGGAAGTCAAGCTGCAATGGCAGACAGGTGCTTTTTGAAAGATATGTAAAACAGACCATTGTGAAAGAGTTATGGTAATAAATGAAAAGCCGGTTGTTTTATATCCTCTGTGTGTGGAATTTCCTAGAGTTATATCTCAAGGAGAACCCTTTCCATCTGAGCAAATAAGATTTTCTAGTCCTGAGTTTTCTGGCCTTTTGCATGCACGATGTGCAACAATTCCCCTGAGAAATGGTCCTTAAAAGCTGTTTAATTCTAAGTATTCCAAAAACCCTTCTTCCTGAAAAACAAGGGTGTAAAAGTCTAGGAAATGTAGTGGAGTCTCCTCCTAAACTAGCTGGGAGTTGCTATACAGAGGCAACTGATATCAACTTATCTTTCTTTCCTTGACTATTGCAAGACTTTGACAATTAGTGGAATCAGGGATGGCCTTTGGTCAAATGGTGCCCTAGGCAAAAGGTCTCCAGAGTGATCCCCAACACCACCCGGTGCCCCCATCCTGGTCTACCTACACCATTCAGATTACTAGAAAAGTGCCCCTGCTATGGTGCCCTAGGCAACCACCTAGCTGGCCTATGCCTAAGGCCGGCTATGAGTGGGATGAGTAAGAAGGTGTAAAAGTATGAAGAAGACACACACTACTCAAGCCTTCTACACTGGGGGTAGGGGGTGTGAGAAGTTTTTTAAAGGAGATTGTCCAGTAGATCACAGGTAACAAAATGGCAAAATACTTTATCCTCCTTTCTCCCTGTTAGAGTGAGGGTACCACAAGGATCCATTCTTGGACCCCTATACTAAAACATATTTACTAACGTTCTACACACAACCAGTATTTACCACCATTATGCATCATGCAGATGACTCAACACTCACCTGTACAGCTAAAAGCTTCAAAGGCTAAGCCAGGAATATCTCACCTCTATTGAAGCCTGTCTCTCCAACTTCCAATTGTTTCTGAATCTCCAAAAATGTAAAGTAATTCTATTTACCATCAAACAAATGTCTAGCCATCCTGGGATGGTCACTATGGCTTCTTGTTCGCATTCCACTGTTTCTTCTAATACTTTTTTATTTTATTTTTTACAATGCTTGCACTCCTTTCAGTAAAATGTTGTGCTTGTGACCAAGAGTTAAGGGTTCTTCTGCCTTTAGATGGCAGAATGTCCTGCGTTAACCCTAACCTCTACCTTTGAACAATGTGCTACCTTTAATAAGATGCTACAGGCCCAGTGAAGTAGCATCTTGTTAAAGGTAGCACATTGTTCAAAGGTAGAGACCTAGTGGTTCTTTCTCAGGAAGAAAATGCATTGCAGGTCATAATGCTCAGAAGAACCTGTATTTGTATTTATTGGGAAAGTCCGACTTAGAACAAAGCCAATTTTCAGCGGAGGCCTGGGGAACAAACACTCCAGACACATGTCTTTGTAATATGGGAGGAAACTGGAGTACCTAGAGAAAACTCCCACGAACACAGGGAGGACATGCAGACTCTGCACAGAAGGCACTCCAGACAAGAATCGAACCAGAGAACCTCTTGCTGTGAGGTGACAACACTACCACTATACCAGTATGCCATCCTCTAATCTATTAGATCCTCTATTCTGCAACTTCAATACAGTTATCTAGGCATGCAATGGATCTCTGAGAAAATGCCTATTCACAAATAGTAGGCTACATAACAACAATATTCACAAATGCAAGCACATTCAGAAAGGCTGTTATAAGCCAAAAAATTCCACAAACACAATAAATATTCTCTAAATGTCACTCAGAAGGGACCAACTGACAAATATACAAATAACAAATTGTTTCTTATAGCAAATACAAAAAAATAGAAATGGTGTGAGCTACTCTTCCATTTTTTTTGCTCATGATTATCAGGTGACTAATAATTTTCCCTGTATCTGCCCAACTGGCCCATCATTTCTCTGTAAGGAGCAGGTCCTAAGGCTCTTTTATTCTTCTTAGGGGCATGTATCAGAGCTAGTGCTGTCATCCTTCTTGTGAAACTGTGTTTTTTTAACCCAACCCCATCCCTCAGGTGGTTCACAAATCTCAGCCAACACATACCCCAAGAAGGAAACCACGGCTTGGCAGAAGAGCCAAGTGCATATCTCTGGCTCATTCACTGCCTGCCATGCACCTCCCCCCCACCCTCTTCAGTAAGTCTTGGCATAGCAATAGGCCAGACCACATTCCTCTTTACAGGAAGAGTATCTGCCAGTGCTGCTGGCAACCTGGGAAGATGGATGGTCATATTAGCCTGCTGTTTTGTGTGTGTGTGTGGGGGGGGGGGGAGTGAATGCCTCTATATCATATCTTGATGAACCAGGGAAAATTACAGCCTTGTAGTAAGTATGCAACAGAAAGTAGCTGGTCTAGTACAGCATGCAGAGGAAAGTGGATTAAGTACATTACCAGCATTTCCTGCCATTTGTCTTTGGGAAGTCTGGGTCACAGCAAAGCTCCCAATGGGCAGCCTAGATAATGCTACACTGGGAAGCCCAGGCCATCTGTCTTCATACCTACTTTGATGGAAACTTTGGCTTCCAGAGAAATATGTGGGTGGCTAGCAGCCCTGGTCCAGGAGATGACACAATCAGTCAAGATAAATAGATCCAGAGATGAAGCAGGTATCACAACTAAATAGGGGGAAAAAAGTATTCTGTTCTAGTACATTTCAAGATGAGGTTCATTCAGTAGTCAAAAAACAAATACAGCATGAGAATATAGTACAATTTTCTTGTATTTACAACTGCTGGCTGAAAGTTTTGCTTTTGCTTATTCCTTACTCTTACTTGCACTGCGCCAAGAGAAAGAGTACTCCAGCCCTACCTTAAGCTGAACACTTACTCTTTTATTACAGAGCCTTGTATATATTTCATTATATTTACTTTTTTATAAATACTGTCTATTACGAAATAATGGAGCAGACGTAGTTCTCATGATTGCAGTGAAAACATCACTGAGAGCTTGACTAGGCGTGTGTGTGTGTGTGTGTGTGTGTGTGTGTGTGTGTGTGTGTGTGTGTGTGTGTGTGTGTGTGTGTGTGTGTGTGTTTGCAGATACACACGTTTACATTTGATGCTGGAGCTGCTTGTTTTTCTTTCAACACAGAGGAAAAACTGGCTTTCCAGCTGGACAAGCAAAGTACAAATAACAGTTTAATGATACTGTGGTAGCAAAGTACAAAAGGGAAATGCAGACAACAGCTATGAAAGAAACAGCTACAGAATAATAACTGCTTATACAGGAGAAACATTTTATAAATAGTGTGGCAAAGTAGACAAGGAGTCTTTTAGTATTTTTTTCTGCTGTCAGGTAATTTTCTGACATAAAACTATTACGGTGGTTAGTGCCAACAGTGCAGTCACCAAAACCTCCAGAGTGAAGCTGTCTGTAGAATTAGCCTTTTGCTAATTACAATTTGAAAATAACATTAACATGTTCAGACAAGATATTGGTCTATGCACTTCAGCCACAGCACAGATCTGTAACTGGTGAAATACATGCCTACAGACAGGGCTCAGAAGACAGGTACTGAGCAGTTCACTATAGTGTGTAGTATGTCACCACCTAGTGGTAAAATAAAACATGCACAAATCAACATAGTACAAAATGTCAGCTGCTCGCTTCTATTATTATGTAAATAAAAAACTATTGGTAAAAATTTTGTGCACACTATACACACTTGTTTTCCTTCTGCATTTCTTCTTGAGGACTATGGTCAAAACAGATTAGGCAGAGCAGACTACCACAAATTCTTAGTCATTCTGAGGGCTTCACAAGTTTTTCCAGGCCAGCAGACGTTGAGATCCCCTCTAGTGTGTCTTCTGTGTCCTCTGGGGCTTTCTCCCAGTGGCATGTGGTTAGAGTAGCTAGAGAGCATCCTTATGTATCTGAGATTCTTTGAAAAATGATGAGGAATTATTAATGGCTGCATCGGCTGCAATATTTAGACATTGTTATGATGTATCTTGTTTTATTTATTTTGCATTCATTTTTAAATGTAAAAAAAAGCAAACATATGCAAACAGATCTGTTATAATAATAAGTTTATAAACACAATCCATTTGTTTACAATCTGTGAAATATAAAAGGACTTTATTACAATAATGGACACATGTTGGTCAAAAGTTAGGTCACTGTCCACATAAGTTCCCAAATCCCAAACAACGAGGTCAGCTCTCAGGGGTGTATTGTTAATGTGGTTGTCCCCTGGGATAGATGACTCCCCAAAGGATAGAAATAATGCATTTTTGGCATTTAGTTTCACTTCATGATTTTGGCACCAGTTATTTATTTGGGACAAACCTTCCTACAGGATAGCAAGGTCATTTGGGGATTCACTGACTGCTCCTAACTTGCAGTCATCTGTAAACTTAGTCCGCCAGAGTCCCTTGGTATTTGCTTTTCTTCAGAAAAGTAGATGTCAAACATAACAGGTGTCAGCAGAGAATCCTGGGTGACTCCACTGGTCAGTGGTGTCCTTGTGGAGGTAACTTACCTTATTTTAATTTCCTGCATCCTATCTGTTAGCAAGTTGGCAATCCGGGTGAACTAGGGTTTTATTCCCAGTTTATTTAACTTTTGTACTATGCCTGAGTGGATAATTGTGTCAAAAGCTTTGGCCAGGTTGAGGTATGTGGTGTGTACCACTGAGGACCTTTTCAAAAAATCCAGCAGGATGACTAAGCATGATCTGCCCTTGATGAATCCAAACTGAGAGATAATGCGGAATGTATTTTCTAAAACTGAATCAGTCACTGTTTAATGTTGGTATTATGTACCTACTCCCTTAACTATCATTTGTTTACCTGAGCAAAATGGAGAGTTTCCTTAATCAACTCCAAAATATATACCTGAGTGAATGATTCTTAACAGCAGCCAAAAGGCTACAGCAGTAACCATTTGAAATGTCAGGACTCGCTAGAGCGAGTCACGACAATGGAGACTGGGTGGTCGAAAGATCAGACTACTTACATATATTAAGTCCAAGGTGCTATCGCTCAGAATTTTTCCTTTTCTCCAAGGTATGGTGATCTCAGAGTTGGGATAATATAAGTTTGGGGAGGGGTGGAAGGACTTGCCCCCCATTCCCCTGCAAAAAAAAAAAGTTTTAAGGAGAAGAGCAATTTCCAAGATTCATACTTCACTTGTGTGTTTTTTTTTTTTTCAGCTTTTCGGCACTTGGCATTTCAAATGACATTTTAATAGGGAACCAACTACAGCTGCTTCCCACAACCTATATGTAAATGTCCAAATATATCCTTGCTTGGTCTGCCTCTATGTCTTACACTCCCCGCTGCCATTAATTATGAATAAGACAGTTCAGCTTCTGCAATAAAAGCATCTGTCCCATCCATAAGCAGACAGCAATTCACCGTCTGGGACAGCACCCTGACCTCAGATTTGAAGCTGTTGATTATCATTCTAGGTGTGTCACACTGGTCAGAAGATCACCTGTGCATGATGGAAGTATATGGTCAGAGGAGTGCAAAAGACACATGAACTGCAAACAGAGACTCCATCTCTAGGTTCCCACACCTTGGCTACAACCTTTTATGTCCTTGACAGTCTACAAAATCAGTGGTAACAAGATACACCTGCAGAAGTAGACAAGCACCCTTATGAAACTGGCAATGCTAATAATGCAGAAACAATTATTACTGTATTCATAGCAGGGCTATTCCTTTGTAATGGGAAACAGCATATCATGTTTTTCTGTATTTTGCTGTTCAGAATTTATAAGTCCTCTGTCTAACAAACCAAAGGTTGGTCTGCCTTTTGAAGTATATTTCAGATGTATGCTTTTCTATATTGGCAAATATAATCGGAAACATAAGAAGCATTTTGGAGAACCTTGCTCTGAAGTAATGCACAAGGTAAAAACAAATGTATTCTGACATAATGAAAGTTTCACAGCTGTAGAATCAATGTTTCAATGATAATAAAAATGAAGTTTGTTTAACAGAATTCCCTTCCACAAAGTCAGGTCCACAGGTGCTAACAATCTGTGTAGTATGGCTGCATAAAAATACAACTCTATATCAGGCATGTT
The DNA here is from genome assembly GCF_019279795.1 of Protopterus annectens. Classification (NCBI taxonomy): domain Eukaryota; kingdom Metazoa; phylum Chordata; order Ceratodontiformes; family Protopteridae; genus Protopterus; species Protopterus annectens. The sequence goes on along the minus strand of NC_056746.1, from coordinate 946,267,005 downwards.
TAACACCCCCTGCATAGCTGACAAAATAAAAATTTGCCATTGAAATCTGTTGGAGTTAATTAAGCAAGCTCTACATTTTGTTTACATATAAATTTCTAGGGGCAGACCATTGATACACAGCATTTCCCTTTATTTTGCTTACCCAGTACAGTTAATAATTCTTCTACTTGTACAGGGACTGTAGGGCACAATCCTTCTCCTGGGCTAACCAAGGGACACCAGTCCTAGAGAAAAAGTCACCAGTAGTCTTAATAGATGCCAAAGCATCCTAATCATTGAGTACACCCTGGAAAAATGTCAACAAAGCCTCTAGAACCTACATTTCAAGCTGTTGCATCTTCAAAGCCAAGTATTTAAAGTTATCTGAGGTATTTTCAAATGACCATAGGTTTAGAGACCATCTGGCAAGCTCCACTTAAAGTCTAGTAGAGAGCCACTGAGGCCCAGTGAAATCTTTATGCTATCTCATTCTAATACAACTTCTGGGGATACCTCTCTTACCTGCGCATGACAAGTTAGATGGTGTGTTTGTAAACGTCTCAGCCTACCTTTGTTAGCTATTTGTGCAGTGGTAGCGAACTATTTAACATATTACTTCAAAATTAGATTAAAATACCCCATTCCACAGCTTTCTATAAGTAACTGCACCCAGCCCCCTACATCCATGAAAAATATCTTCCAAGGAGCTTTTAAACATTCATCTTCTAGACAGAGAGGTCTTAACAGATGCATGGTCTGAACGGATTACAGGGAAAATGTCTATATTCTGAACTAAGTCAGAAGCTTCTTTTGAGATCAAAATGTTATCAATTCTCGAGAAGGAATGAAAATAGGAGGACAATAGGTATAACCATGAGCTGGAAAGTGGAGGCGATTGTCAATCTCTACAATCCCAACCATCTTGAGGAATTTATTAAGTAACCCACCAATTGACAAAAACAATAACTGACTAGGCCCAGAACTAACATTATTCATGGCAAAAGTGATATTCCAGTCACCTGCTCAAACTGTAATCCCCTTCAACATGGAAACCCATTCTCTCATTAAGTACACTGTTTTGTGCCAGGGAAATATATGCATTGTCAGTAGTTACCAATAACTAATCAAAATGCCTATTTATCAAAATAAATCTTCCCTCCTGGTCTGCATGGTGCTCCAGGAGCCTAAAAGGGGCATCTCTTTTTATTTGGGTAATACCTCCTGTATGTCTACCTTCGTCAAAAGATGAGTATGCCCCAGAGTCATAAATTCCTTCCTATAAGAGGCAGGTACTGCTGCTCAGACAGATGAGTCTCTTCTAAAACAGGAAATATGGTTTGTATATAAGTAAAATTGCAAATAGTTTAGCTCATTCATAATCATCAAGCAGCAGCCCATGAATATTCCAGGAAAGGAGTGTTAAGTTAGCCATATGGGATTAACAACCAAAGTTAACACAATTACCAAGAATCATCAAACAGAGCCAAAAAAACATATATGTATACAGGTTGCACCTATTGTTAAAGAACATAGATGAGTAATCGCCATGGGAGCAAAACAACTGCACAGGAAGTAAAAATATAACTCACTCATACATAGTTATATTATGAATATAACTCATAATTCACAGTAGCAGCAAGATGTAAGCTACACAAAAAACTATATACATATGAGTAAAAGTCCCTAAATGGAAAATAAACAGAGTTTATTATGTTGATTGACTCTAATGACCAAAAAGCCACAATGAGTGGAAACAAAAATGAAAAATACACTCTCCAGCTTCAGTAACAGCGATAAAACTTTGAGTAAAAGGTAGGCTGTGGTTTCCCCCACCCAATTACTTGTCTATAAGCTGCACAAAAATGTACAGGTTGGATTAATAAAAAATAAGATGTTGCACATTACAAGTGAAGTTAAGCCTACAAACCAAGATGGAGCAGTTAGGGACCCTGAACTAAATGAAGGCAACAGAACATTTTCTTCAGACAGAGGGCCACTCTTCAAGAGTGGAAAAGGTTGTTAAATTTTGTGTCTATCCATCAGATGTAGTTGCAGGATGTGGGGGGGGGGGGTAGTAACTGCATTTCCTACAAGGTATATAGAGCTTTCCACCTTCAGTGCCATGTCTAGTTTCAATTCAGTTTCCTCTGGAGGTTCGAAAGTGACTGGGGCATCAGGTTAGAGATTTCTCAATTGAGCAAGGTATAGATGCCAAAACAATCAGGACTGTTTTTTTTTTTTTTTTTTTTGCACAATTTAGGCTGCCTATTGGTTGTTTCACACAGATTTCCAACAGGAAGCCATGAATGGTAAAAACCCTGCAATCTTCTATTTTAATAGTACTGCCTGATGACCAAAGTAAAAATCTTTTCTTTTAAAGCATGTGATTAAAGCCTGACGGATATTGGTGGGGGTATTTTCAAGCATAAGGCTTGTAGAAGGAGCACTCTCTTTGCATGCCTGATTTTGATTTCGTCAGGAGGAAAATGTCACCATTCCGGCAATGTATTCTTCATAAAAATATAACAGTTTGGGCCTTCTGATTGTTTTGGTACTCCTGCGAACTGTATGTTCTTCTGGCATATGTGATCCTCTAGATCTATAGCTCAGTGTTGCAGTAGTTTAATGTGGGCTTCTACAGCTGTCAGTCTTAGCTGAAGATCCATTATGATGGCTTCATGCTCCAAAATTGCTCGGAATAGGCCATAACAGTAGTTTATATGTATGATATTCTGGCATCAGCCTTATGAATGTAGCAGGTAAGGGTAGAAGGCATATTTTGCAACTCTGAAAACTCCCTATCTAACTTCTAATCAACTGCTGTTGCTACTCCCAGCTGTAGTTGTCTATCTGAGAAGGTGGTTACAGATCACGTGCTGTTGGGGCTTGTGCTTGTGACTGGGCAGAACTACCAAATTTATTTTCATTCTTTTTAGACACATACCAGGTTCCAGATGAAAGGTAAGACTGAAATGTTCAAATTTTAGTGTAACATCAACATTTTTATTTAGCAAAGTGTACTTTAAATGCTTTTTAAATTAGGTGCAGAAAGAAATACTACCTCTATGACTCGGCTGGAACTGGAAGTCCACTGTTGTGATTTATTTGAGTCATTTCTTGTTGCTTCATGGTTGCATTGCTTTGACTCAGATTTTATTTGCTTGAGCTCTCTTTACCTTTTGGCTTCCACAATACATGTCAGGGCATACATCCATAAGCCTTCTTCAGACTCAGAAAAATATCAGTAGTCTATTATCCCTCATGCTCACTCATACATCATCAAGCTAAGCACTTGGTTCACTTGTCCCTGGCCTCTGCCAAAACTGAATTGTTCCACCTGAATCCATGATTTGACTGTTGGCTAGATTCCCATCTCCAGCACTCTTTCAGAAGCCAAAACTGACCCAAACGAATAGGCAGTAGCCTTTTTCCGGTAGGCTAAGGAGTACAACTATCAACCTCTTAGTGCAAGAAATATGGACAAAGCCTAAAAATAATGGGGGGACAATATTGCTTTTATACACTCAGAAAGTTTCTAGAATAACATGATTTGTGTTAGCATGCATTTTCTGAAATACAGGAAGGCCAAAACTCAAATGTGTGTCATTATTTAGTCTCTTCAATCTTCGGTGATTTGCCAGAATACCATACATTTTATGAGGACCAAACCAAAAATATTGGGCAGAAACCTGGACATTCTGTGAGAATCTACTCAGTTGAAAGGTATGCGGAGAATAACCCTCCAATTTATTAAAGAAGGGAACCTTTGCTATTTGTCAGTTGAGATACACTGACCATACCCTTCAATTCCACACTGAAGAGGCATCCTAATTAAGCTTCCACAGTCCTGTTCAGTGCATTCAACTTCTCCAACTGGACCTCACTCAATTCAGCAACATTACCAATATGGAGGCCTTTGATCATCAGAGTGACCAGCTATAATGATGAAGCCCAAGTCACAAAAGACTTCACTCAGAGCATCCTAAAAAAACAGAGGATATGAAAACCAAGATAAACAGTTCCCTATAATTTCACCTACCTTCTGACCATCTCCTTAGAGACAATAAGCACTTTGACTTCCCTGGATCATCTGGCCAATGTTCCACCCTCCCTACCTAAGGTATTGAAGGTTTGACAGAATGTCTTCAAAGCCACCATTGTTCATCCACAACATCTCAGGATACCACCTGTATTTTGGCCATCACTTTGGCTTTCTTTATCTGTTGGTACCCATCAGATGAATCATGGTAACACTTTGAGCAGTGCCTAAAACTGTCTACTTTCCAACTTATGTTCTCTTAACTGCTTGCATCCCTCAGCAAATTCTAAGAGTACTACAGTGGCAGGCAATGCTCATGGCTCCTTGAAGTTTCCTTAACTAAAGCTTTGGACATGGCCTATTACTCCATACCATCAGGCTCACTGAGAACTGTCAAATTCTTCTCAGAGGCAGGAGGTGAACTTATATTGCAAAGAAGCCACCATCAGACATTTCCACGAAACTGACACCTTGCTTAGATTTCCCAGTCTGACAGCTTTGTGGGTTCTCCACCAGGTAATGAGCATTCCATAGCTGTACTCTTCCCTTCACTCAGGTGTCCAGAAAATGTAGCCACTATACCTCTCAACCTCTTAGAGCAAGAAATCTGGACAAAGCCATAAATAAAAGTGGGGGGAAAGGCTCAAATATAGGGCCAATTATTAAATATGCTCTTATAAACTTAGAATATTGATAGAATAACAGGTTTTATATTAGCATGAATTTTCTGAAGGGTATGAGTCTGAAACTGAAATGTTTGTCATTATTTTTTTAACTTCAGTCTTTAATGATTTGCTTCTTATTTGCCAGGAAAACACAATTTAATGAAAACCGAACCAAAAATATGAAGAAAATTCTGGACATTCTGCAAAAATCTGTACAGCTGGGAGGTATGGTAGCCACAGGTTTAATAACATGACCACAGATGTGATCACTCACCTTAGATCCAAAGAGATCTGGCACAAAAACATCTTGAGTTTCTTTGTGTTTGAATAATACGATTGTTTTGGATAATTAATGATCTGCAAAGAAGATCTCATACATCTCACCACTTGGACTCAGATCTGGGAGGTTATTCCTTGAAATCACAGCCCTCTGAATGGCTGTGTCATTCTACATGTGATTATTGAAGTCTTTCCACTAAAACAACACAATAGGTGTCACTGTGACTAGCATTTAAGCCATGTTCTTTAAAACAGATTACTCCATAAAGCTGTTTGAAAAATAAGTACAAGCTGTCATTTTCCCTCTCTGTGACTCAAAGCCACAGAAAAGCAAGCATTTACTGGGAAACTACATAACTCTCACATGGAGACCTCTGACTATCTTTACACCCACATGGGTGCAGACATATTGATTGAGAAGTGTGGTCCCGGGTTTCACATGACTGTTCTGTGTTGCCGTTTTTTGGCAGAGCCCTACTGAGCTACATATAATAGTCTATTTTTATCCTATAATTTGTAGGTATTGTTGCAGTCTACATTCCACCCCAAACAAGATATCTGAAATAATTAAATCATCCTCACCAAGCTGTAAGTGCAGTTCTCCCAGGGGACACAGTTGGACACATAAGTTAGTGCTATACTTGGTGGCAACATGCGCTACACAATAAGCTAACGTCTAGAGTTTCACAATCAAAGGATGTAACAATTAAAAGTACACAGGGAAATTGAAAACAACACCAAATAATATAGACAAGAAAAATGACAGCTGTTAATACTCTGATTCTGTGTACTCTGTTCTGACAGTGAGTGATTTAGTGCTATATTGGTACCTAGAGCGGAATAGAGACTGCAGAAAATTAATGGGATAGCATGGGAGGAATGATGCTAGGCAGATGCCTGACACCTAAATTCACAGTGTTCTTATAAAACAGCAGCAATGCACAGAGTGAACTACCATAGTAGAAGTGCAGCACATTGGAACTGCAGGCTGCCTGCCGATTCCACTTTGAGTGGCTCTCTGTGCAGCCCGTGTGATATCTGTCAGATGGGTGGATTTTGTTCTGTGACATGGACACCTGTATCAGTAACTTAAGCAATGGGGGAAGGAGATTCTTAGTCTAATATTGCATTAACCATAGGAATTTCTTAACCTTAACAGGTGCATGCTTAAGTACAGCTGCTCTGCAGGACATTTTCAAATATATATAGACCAGATCATGGAGTTTACCTGTCTATGCTGCATTACTGATATATTTAGGGAAGACAACCCTTTCAAATGAACAATTTTATATTTTATTGCAGCAATTATATTTCCCTACTTCATATCTATAACCTCTGTGCTTCTAAAAGGATACTTCTCAACATTTGGAAAACAACATTGATTAAACCACTATGTAAATAACCCAAACATGAGAATCTTTCTTGTTTTTGTCTTATCTCCATAGGTTCATAGTCAAAAAAACAAAAATGAAGTTACTTGGTTTTGGTATGAAACAACAGACAATCAAGTATAGAAAATAAGCTCTTTTGTTCCTTTATTGTCAATGTGAGACTTGATCAGATTGCAAAACCATTAAAAGTTAACCAATAAATAAAGATGTTCATCCGATCAGTTTAAAGTGTACCTAACAAACATAGTAACAAACCATAAAACCATCAATTAATTTTCCATTAAGAGAATTAAATACAATATATATGTGTATATAATATATGCACTGTATGTGTATATATATATATATATATATATATATATATATATATATATATATATTCACACACACATATATATATATATATATATATATATATATATATATATATATATATATAAAACATATAATCTTATGCCGCGGTGGTACAGCAGTAGCGTTGTTACCTCACAGCAAGAGGTTCTCCCATTCGATTCTTGGCGTGGCTTGGGAGTGCCTTCTGTGTGGAGTCTGCATGTCCTCCCCGCAGTTGGGTAGCATTCGAAAGACATGCATGCGTAAATCGGCGTGCCTTCGTTGCAGTTTGGGCATCGAGCTGGCACCTCGGCATTTTGTAAAAATCTACTGCCAATCATTAGCGGGCCGGAGTTCCGCTGTAGCAACCCCTTACCGGGAAAAAGCCGCAAGACAAACAACAACATATATATATATATATATATATATATAAATATATATATATATATATATATATATATATATATATATATATATATGTGTGTGTGTGTGTGTGTGTGTGTGTGTATATCTATGGTTCCATTTCACAATGTCGAATTACTGAAAACCCGAACTTCATATGGTTGAGTTTTCAGTAACTTGAAATTAGGTAGTGGAATAAAAAAAAAAAACCCAAACCCATCGTTTCTGCAGGGGGACAAGCCTCCCTGCACCCTCCCTACTTAAATATACCATCTCAGTGATTGCACTATAGCGTAGAAATGGGAGATCTCCTGTTCTGCGCTTCTGCATACAGTGCGGAATGGGAGATTTCCCTTTTCCCCACTGTAACGCGATCACAGAGTTGGTATATTTAAGTAGAAACAATGTTTTTTTTTTTTATTCCACTTCCTAATTTCGAGTTAATGAAAACTCGATCATATGCTCTCGACCATATGAAGTTCAGGTTTTCAGTAATTCGACATTGTGAAGTGGAATCAAATATATATATATATATATACATACACACACACACACACACACACACACACACACACACACACACACACACACACATATAGGGAGCAAATACTCCCTACAGGTTACTGCATACTAAGAGTAGACCAGCTTAACAAGAAAGGAGGCGGTGTAGCTATAATACTTAAACAACATCTAAACATCCAGATCTTAAAATCATCAGCTCCACAAATAGGCAATGAAGAAATGATATATACCATCCTCAAAATAAACCAAAACAAAACCATCAACATAATTGGATGCTACTTCCCACCTGGTCAAAACATCCCTCCACTAGAAAACCTCCTCAGCTGGTCTACCCAGCATCTCCCCCAAGAAACTATCATTTTAGGTGATTTCAATATTGACTGGCAATCCTGTTCTGCCAACCATCCAACCCATCATGGAAACCTTCATGGCTTCACCCAACTAGTCCAGTCGCCAACCAGGATAAATAAAAACTCCAGCAAGCACACTACCCTGGATTGGATACTAGTCAGTAAGAGCCCCCAGTCATATATAACAAGCTGCTTATCAGATAGCCTCAGTGATCACTCCCCAACATTCCTACTCAAAAAATACCTATACCAAGCTAAACCTGTCATCTACCGTCAAATACGTAAAAAACTAAACTTTAACCCACTCACATTCATCTCATCCCTCAAAGAATGTAACTGGCATCCTCTAAAGTACCTCAATCTTGATGACGCAGTTGAATTTTTTAATGTTACCTTCCTGAGCATCCTTAATTACCATGCCCCCATAAGACTTTCCAGAACCAAAGCACAACCCTCCCCATGGCTACAGAAAACCGCTAAGTCAGAAATGAAGAACAAGCATAAAGCCTGGAAGCACTGGCGCAAAACCAAAACCCCCTCAACTACACAGAAATTCCTAGAACTATGCAACAGAGTCAAAAAGCTAATAAAACAGGACAAATTCCAATACTACCAGTCTGCCCTAGACTCCTCATAACACAGCCCCAAACAATTCTGGTCCTCCATAAACTCCATCCTCCACCCTGGTAAAGTCAGTACCCCTCCTCCTAACATCCCTCACTCCTCAGAAAATATTGTTACCTCATTCAACACACACTTCACCCAAACCATACTATCACTAGCTAAACAACACAACCCCCCTCCCCTCCAACCCACACCTTCAACTAGTAATCTCCCCACTGCCTTCTCTTTTTCTCCTGTACCTACCTCCAACATATAAAAACTCTTAACTAAACTTAAACCCACCAAATTAGCAGCAGACAACCTCCCAAGCGAATACCTACAAATCACAGCTGATGCTCTGGCCTACCCAGTATCCATCTTGATTAACCGATCTCTGTCAGAAAGTTACGTTCCCACATCACATATAATTCCCCTCCACAAAGGCAGACCCTCCACATAACTAACCAATTACCGCCCCATAGCTATTCTTTCTCCACCCTCCAAAATACTAGAGAGATGCATACACTCTCAGGTCTCAGACTACCTCCTTACTAACAACCTCCTTTCCAGTACTCAGCATGGTTTCCGACCAAACCATAGCACCACCACTGCCTTACTCTCCTTTACTAACACTATCCTTCAGCATAAAAACAATGGCTATCTCTCCTCTGCTACTTTCCTAGACCTATCTAAAGCATTTGACATGGTCCCACACAAACAACTTATCTCTGTCCTCAATAACCTATCCTTCTCTCAATCAGTCACCAACTGGTTTCAGAGTTACCTGTCTGACCGCCAACAATCCATTGTATGGCAGAATGACATATCTCCCCAACTACCTGTCTCCATAGGGATTCCCCAAGGATCCATCCTTGGACCCCTAGTCTTCACTGTTTACACCAATAATCTAGCCTCTGCCACCAAACATGGCACACTCATACAATACGCAGATGACTCAACCATTATCTGCTCAGCCCAGTCCCTACCCAAACTGCAAAAAGTCACACAGGAAGCCTTTTCCTCTGTTGAAACTTGGTTATCCAATGCCCAGTTAATACTCAACCCAAACAAAACTAAACTACTCATCTTCCAACCCACCAAACATACTCAAAACAACTCTCACTTTAACATCATAGCAAAAGACAACACCACTATATACCCAACTAAACACACCAAATTGCTAGGAGTGGAAATAGACAATAAACTAAAATTTGACATTCACATATCCATAACCATAAAAAAGTCCACAAAAAACTAGGAGCATTATACAGAAATAAGCAACTTCTCACCAAAGCAGCAAAGATTTCAATAGCAAATTCCCACCTTATCTTCACCCTACTTTATGCCTCTCCAATATATACCAACCTAAGACAATGCGATCTAAAGAAGCTAGAGACCTGCTACAACAAAATCGCCAAATTCGCCACAGGGGCATCATGCCGTAGTCACCACTGTCTCTCACTTGCTGAACTGGGCTGGCTTGAACTCCCTCAACTCCTTCAGTAGTATCAACTCTCACTCGCCCACAAACTAGTAAACCATCCACTAAATGTCCCATCCCTCCAGAATCTACTCCAACCCTATCGCACCACTAGACCACTAAGATCCAGCAACAAAAATCATTTGCAGATCACTAAAGCCAATAACTCTGCTGGTGAAGCACTATTCTCTTGTACCATAGCCAAATTATGGAACTCCCTTCCACCCACAATTATAGCCATACCATCATGCACCCACTTCAAAACTTTACTAAAAGTGCACCTAAAAACATGTTGGCTATGCCCTTGCAACTCCCACTCTAATATTACCCACCCCATCCAACCACTACCTTTCTTTCCACTCCAATAACTACCTTGATTATAGCAAGCTCAGATGCTCATACGCCTAGTACTTATTATACAGCAGGAACTTCTCATTGTAACATTTGTTAATGTCTGTTATGTACTTCACAGATAAAGATTCTAGTTGTCTACTGATGTACTATGTTCTTCATCTGTAAATATGTTGTAAGTAATTGCTATGTTAAATTGTTAATCGCTATGTAATCCAATGTAACGACTGTCTGTTTATTTTAACTGTGGAGCTTTTCTCCCTGGGCCTTCACTGAAAATGGACCTACATCCAGTCGGACACTCCCGGTCAACAAATGTAAATAAATATATATATATATATATATATATATATATATATATATATATATATATATATATATATACATACACATAAACACACACACACATATATATATATATATATATATATATATATATATATATATATATATCTATATCTATATATATATATATATATATATATATATATATATATACTGAAACCCACTAATGATAAAGCATTTTTGGAAACTATTTTGGCAGCAGATTTCACTACATCGGATCCTTAACTGTTAATTTTATGAGGTGCAGTTTGCCACTAGACAAAAAAAATTTAACTTAAAGTGCATATTCTGTGGATATGCTTGAACATGTTCTCTTAATTTTCTATGTACTACTGCAGTTACACTGTCTCTGTCCAAAATGTTACCATGTAGCCCTGACTGAATGGTAGGTTTGATCAGAGAAAGCAGAATCATATGGGCCTAACATACAGCAACTGCTGAGGGGCATACTGTGCCCTCATGCTGAGCTAACTGGCAATGCCTCAATGGAAAGTGGATGATGTGTGAGTGTAAGCCTATGACATTAACCGTGGTGACAGTACTCTCAGATACAAGTGATCAGAGTGTGACGAACAGATCCAAGGAGGTGGTCACATAACAGCACTCTAGGTTCATAGGTTCATAGCTTGGTACTAGGCTATCGGCCCTAGAGCCTATACAAGCCTAACCATAACAGTTCCCTGGCTATTTCTTCCCACAATATTTACTTCCCTGGAACCCTGTCTAGCAGGGCGACTGACATGATTCCCGGGGTGAATTTCCTATCTCTCATCCAATCGTCAAGGTTTCTTTTGAAGAGGGCCAAGGAGGCGCTCTGCTTGACATGTATGGGCAGTCTATTCCAGAGTATGGGGAGTCTATAGGTCAGGAACCTATCCCTCCAGTTCATTGTGATGACAAGGCTTAGATCCCTGGAGCATGTGGCTCTGAGGGATTGGGATTTCTTTAAGTGGAGCATGTCCAACAGCTCAGGGCTTGACATGGCCTTGTATGTTAAACAGAGATCGCCTCTGAGTTGACAATATGCCACAGAACATAGCTGGAGTTTTTTAGACGGTCAGTATAAGGCATCTGCTTTAGGCCTGTGATTATTTTAGTGAGGTATTTCTGCGACCTTTCCAGCTATTGTAGATGTCTTGTGATGTACATACCAAATGGGGCATTGTACTCTATAATGGGTCTAATGATGGATGAGTACAGTGGGACAATGACCTCCTTTTTTCTGGATGAAAAGCCCTTAGTGATGAGGTGCGCCACATAGAAGGATTTCCTGACTTTTGTGGCAATGTGGTTATCGAAGGTGAGACCACTGTCCACCTGTGTCCCTCAGTCTCTCATCACACTTTCAGTGTTTACTGTACTGCCATCTATGTGGTAATTCATGGGAACATGTTTTTTCCCAAAGGGGATAACTATACATTTCTTGGCATTAAGCTTGATCCCACAGCTTTGGGACCAAGCATCTGTTTCTGTAAGGCCCTTTTGTAGAATATTCACATCGTTTGGGGATTCAATAATGGCTCCCAGTTTGCAGTCATCTGCGAACTTTGTTAGCCAGAGTCCCTTAGCGTTGGCCTGTACTTCAGAGAAGTAGATGCTAAACAAGAGTGGTCCCAGGACTGAACCCTGAGGTACTCCACTTGTCCCTTGTCTGGAGCTGGATTTGGAGTCAGCTACTTTTACACTCTGGGTTCTGTCAGTAAGCCAGTTGGCAACCCATCGAGTGACGTAGGGATTTAAACCCAGCTTAGTAAGTTTATCTATGATTCCAGAGTGGGGGATGGTGTCAAAGGCCTTGTGAAGGTCTAGATAGGCTGTGTGGACCGCCTTACCCTTGTCCACAGTTCTGGAGACTGATTCAAAGAAGTCAGTCAGGTTCAGGAGACAAGATCGGCCTTTCACGAACCCAAACTGCATGGGTTCCAGTGTTTGAAGGTTGCCAATTTCTTTGTTTATAAGTTCCATGATAATGTGTTCCATGCTCTTGCAGATCAGGCTCATCAGACTGATGGGATGGTAGTTCCTGGGATCCAAGGTGGATCCCCACCTGTGGAGTGGGATAACTGTAGCTGTGTGCCACTCAGTGGACAAGAAGCCTGAGGTGAGGCTATGATTAAACATGGCACTTAGGTGACGTGCCAGTTCATTTTGTAGTTCATGTAGTACACAGCCCGGGATGTCATCTGGTCCCATGGATGCTGTATTCTTAGCTTTGGAGAGTGTGGTTTCTACCTGTGTGGCCGTGATTACTTTCGGTACTGAGATGTGCCTTTTAAGGGGTGAGAGGGGGGTGAAGTTGACACTAAATTGATCTGCCAGGATATTGGCAATATCCTTGGGATCAGTATATTTAATGCCATTCTGTTGTAGCTCAGAACAGATCTGAGCATTGCCATTTAGATTCTTGACATAGTTATAGCATGCCTTGTGGTTGTCTTTGGAATCTTTGGCAATTTTATTTTCGTAACTAGCTTTGGAGGATTTTATGAGGGAATCTCAGCTCCTTACTGAGGCTGATAAGGAAGTTTTTTGCATCCTGGGATTTTCCTCTTTTCTGCAACAGTTTCTTCCTTCTGTTGTATAGTGTGTTTATAGCAGGGGACCACCAGATTGGCTTCCTTTTTTTTGGAGGAGAGCATCTTCGTTCTATTTGGGATGGCACGATTCATGCATGAGTGGATGTGCTCGTACAGTGCCTTAGTGTAGGATTCAGCAGTCGAACTTTCGGATCCCGTCTGCATGGGTGTCATGAAGTTTGTCACTTCTGACTTGAGTAGCATGAAGTTGGCTTTGGAGAAGTTTTTTTATGGAGGTTTCCTTACTGAGGGTTGGGGGTGGGATGTGGATGTCAAGGGTGATTTGCTTATGGTCAGACCTGACCAATGAGAGGGTGACCACTGGTGTGGAGCATCTATCTCCCATGTTGGTAATGACCAGGTCTAGGATATTGGAGCCCCTGGTGGGACAATGGATTAGTTGATCCAGTGTGTTGGAATTTTTGAATTTTAAGAACCGTTGGGAAAAGGTGTTGGTACCCGAGTAGTTTTCCCAGTTAATGGCAGGGTAGTTGAAATCACCCAGTATTATGGTGTTTGGTTGTATCTTAATATTTTTCAGTATGTTTAGAAAGGTGTAGTGAGAATCTTGGGGCATGGTGGGGGATCTGTAGCAAGCGACAATCTGGATTGCAGTCTTACCTAGTGTTAGTTGCACCTGGAGAATTTTAGATGCATTGTGTTGGGCAACTAGCCTAGAGGTGTGAATATCCTTGGTGAATATGGACACCCCTCCACCTTTAGTGTTTTGGTCTTGGTTTGGTGGCCAAAACGTGTGGTAAGAGTTGTAGCCTGGTATTGCAGGGGTGCTCTCTGGAGCCTTGAGCCAGGTCTCAGTTACTGCACAGATATCGATGTTCTCCATTTTTAGGAGTGCCTCAAGAGGGTACATTTTGAGGTTTAGACTTCTAGAATTGAGTAGCATTACCTTCAGATTTTGCATGCTTGTATCTGTTATGGTGGTGGTTTTGTCCTTTGAACCTTGCCTAAAAAAGGCACTATAGGGGTGGCAAGAGCTTTAGCCAGTAACCTGAATCCCAGGGGTGACAGGTGCAAACCATCTCTGGCAAAGCATCGTGGTTTGTCGATCATGTCTTCCTAGGCAGACAGATACTGGATTCCTTTTGAATGACACCAGAAGCTTAGCCAGTTGTTGAAATCAATCATTTTGTCCTTATACTGTGGTATAATTCTGGGCAAAGGCAGGATGTTACTCAGGGCCAAGGTCATACCTGCCTGGGCCACATGATCAGAGAGCTCTTCCATGTCTCTTTTCATGTAGTCCAGGGAGGCACATCTCAAGTAATTCACTCCAACATGGACAATGACAGAGTCATATTTGTACTTGTTGTGGAGTAACTTGAGTGCATGCGTTATGTGGCGGATCCTGGCACCCGACAAGCAGCTGACTGTAATTTTATCATTGTTCAGCCTGGTGAGTGGGACATCAGTGTGCCTGACTATAGAGACATCTATAGTCAGGCACACTGACTCACTATAGAGACATCTATGACTAAAATGTTGGGTACATTGTCTTGCTTTAGGGTCTGTTGTTGGGTGGCACACTGGTGTTGTGAGCTATGTGTCACTTTGGTTGTGACTGGTGTTTGCGTTTCAGCTTTGGAGGTCCTTGTTGCTTGGCAAGGTTAATGTTAAGGGCCTCCGCATATGTGGGTTTAGTATTAATTGCTATGGGTGGGTGTTGATGGTATGAGTTTTGAAGGGCTGTCTGTTGCTTGAGGTGTAGTGTAGGTGTTAACCTTCTCCTCTTGACTGTCTAGCACAATCTTGGCTGGAGAGAGCTTTGCTTCCAGTTTGGCTATGTAAGTGCATCTCTCACAGATTGTAGTGTTGGGTGGTAGGAGGAGAGGGTTGTCTGTGTACATGAGGCAGTTGCTGCATTGCCCCAGTATGCCCAGATTCCCCAGGTGGACAGGGGAAATCACCAGAAGCTGACCCTTGGACATGCCTGTTTAGGTGCTTTTTGTAAAGTACAAGAGCTGTTTTCCCTTACGTTGCAAGTTACTTTGCAGTTATAGGCTGTTTAGTGCCTACGATTAATTTCTCCTTATTGACAAGGAGAATTGAGTGCTTGTACAAGTTTAAGGCTTCCTAGTGCTTTCCAGCAGGTTCTAGAGCAAGTGCTTGTCACAGGGGTTCAGATTTTAGTGCTACTGCTGAGAAACCAGCTAGTTCTAAGGGAAAATTTGAAGAGCAGACTTTCTAGCACCTGGAATAGATTAACTGTAGACCTGCAGTGCTGCACGATGCAAAAAATGCACAAACACACGCGTTTTTAAGCCAGAAAGTTAAAAGGGATAGAAATCGCCCCAAAAAGGCTATTAAAATTAGAATTTCATAGCTGGAAATCACTCCTCTAGTGTTAGATACTCAGTATAATGCTCACCACTCCCACTGTTAAGCACTAGGACTTCCCTCTACCACAGCAAGGTCTGGATAGCTCTGAACACAGAAAATAAAGACATGAGGCAAGGAAAGCCTGGGATCTGGACTATACTATCTAGGAAAGGCGGGAAATGAGCAAACAAGATAGTATTTTGTTTTGGTTAAAACAGGCTAAGCAATGCAATAATACAGTAAATAAACACAGAAAAGGCTAATGCACTTGAGTGTGTAGCCCTAAACAGTAAATACAATTAAATCTCTACAAAATTAGCAATTTAAAACTTTTTAAATGAAGCAAGGCAAGTGCACAATTGAAAAACGATTTAAGAGGCAGTAATGCAGTAGAATAAGTAGCTAGTCTACATATACAGAGAAGTCTATATATACAGAAAAGCAGCTAAAACACACTTAATTCAGATGCAGTGCAACCTAGAGCACTTGAGTTGTAGCAATATGAAGGCAAATACAGTTTTAATAAATGCACTAAAATATACTCTATATTTCCAAAATGTTTGAGAAGCACAGTCAGAACACAAGGAGATTCAGGCAATTTTTTTAATGAAGGGAGAAAGGAGGAACAGAAGGTAAGAAACTAAGTGGGTTGGCCTTCTCAGATGTTCTCTCTGTATTAGGTAGAATGAGCTAATGACACTAGACTGGGAGGAGTGTCCCAGATCAAATTTACAGTAGGGGTGGGCAACTGCAAAGCCATTAAGTATGACAACAAAACAGCAAACCACCAACAGGGAGGGAGGGTGGAGAACAATACTAAAGCTATTAGCCTATACTCTTTTAGACAGTAAACACTACAAAAATCTTTATCACAGCAGTGAGCCATAAAATGAAAGTTTTTAAACAGATAAAGGAGCAAGGAGACTCTACAGAACGCTTTTAACTGCAAACAAATCAGTTACCAGTGCAGATTAGTTAATAGCAATAAAATACAGTAAAAAGTATGCAGCAGGCAATAAAAAGTGCTGTATATAAATTGCTAGAAGCAATAACCAGTATAAATAAGCCAAAAAACAGGATACTTATTATTATATATCTCAGATCAGGGTTGTAGTCAATGTCCCTCCTCCACTCTGCTCAGTGTGTATAGACAGAAATCCTCTCAAAGTTAGGGCTTAAATATCAGAAGATACAACCTTAGACAACTTTAAAAAAAAAAGTTCACAAGAACCATCCCCCACTAGCCAGCAGCCAATTAACACAATCCTGCCACGAAGGTAAAGAAAGGCTTCTGCTAATTCAAGATGGCCTGGTCATGTGCTCAGAACAATCACAGCAAAAAACAAACAGGCCCAGAGACAGCAAAGTCACAGTAGGACAGATAAAACTTCTTTCCGTGTGCCCAGCACTTATTCCACCCCTCAAAGTTAAGCTTTGTGATAGCTATCACCCAGGCATTTTGATATATTAATGGCTCATTTAGTACCAACCAGCTGTTAAGTTCTAGGGACAGATGTCATTCTTTAGAAGGCTCATTAATACACTCAGTAACTCATACTGACAATTCAGTGATATGTACAGATACTGACTCTTAACTTGCTAAGGTATGTAACACACTGCAATGTGCCACTGAGCATTCAGAGAATACAGTATTATCATCCAGCATCAGGAAAGAGACTTCACATTGCTTATAAATTAGTTTTAGAAGCTGGCAACTGTTGCACCCCAGACACACTAAGGGAATGTGTGCCCCTGCAATCAGCCCATCTTCCCTGCTCCATCTTCTCCTCTGGTGAAATAGCAAACAAGTTACTTGAGTTACTTCAGAATCTCTGTGTAATGTACAAAGATATGAGCAGAATAAGCTGCAACAAAGCTTTAGTCAGTCTGTCAAGTCCTTATAATCACTCAGGATTTGCAGACAGTAATAACTTGGCTTTCACCCAGCAAGCTGCTTACCACTAGAAGGGACCCAACTCATTTATGAATCTTGGACCCCGGCTTCAAATCACATGGGATTCCTGACTTCAAGTGTAATTTGTACTTTGCTCATAATGCCATATCTGCAGACATTAAATGGTGTCTTCTCAACAACAACATACAACAAAATTACATGTAAATTCCTGTTTTCTGCCAGGCTGATTCTTATGACCCTCTAGGCCATATACTGGACCTGTTGCTTGGTTAAGAAGGCAGTGTACACTGCTAGTCATAACTATGTAAATGTTTAATGTTTGCATTTCTGTTAGTGAGTGTTCTTAATTGCTTATCTTTCAGATATGAAGTACAGTAAAAACTAGTACCTGTAATTTCTGCTGCATTTGACAAGGAGATTTTTCCCTCAGGTCTGTACTGAAAATGGTCTCTGTCCAGTCAGATAATGATAAAACAAAGTTCAAGAACTTGAACATTGCTTTATAGATACTTACAGCATACTGTGATGTCCCCATTATGGGCCTGTAATCAGGCAGCCTCAGTCCTCACCACTGACACTGGAGAGGGGCGTTCACATGGAACAAAAATGGATACACCCAGTATTTCCAGAGGCAGCTCTCTGCATCAATCACAGTTGCCCTTAAGGGCACACAGGGAATCCACTCAGTCCAGGGTCTGGGATTCCTCCCCCTCCCTCTCTGTCTCAGTCTCTCTCTCTCTCCAGGTGCCCAATAACACTCCCCACTGGCACAGCTGTAGAGTTAAGTCCTCAGTCGAGTGTCCAAGCCAAGTTCTCCAGCACCCTCTCTGAAACCAGTGCTTCATGCCCTTACTCCAAGTAGCTGACACATGCACACACACACGCTTTGAGATTTTATTGACACATACACACACACACACACACACACACACACACACACAAGCACACACACACACACACACACACACACCTGGGAAAGGCTGGCATATATTTACCAACTGTGCCCCATTCTGCCTAGACTATAAGGTAGTTATCACTGCCACCAGGCACTACAAAGCCAGCTGCCTAAGGCTCTTGCAAGGGTACCTGATTATACTGGGTAAAATTAATATTAATAAAAATGGTAGTGTTGAGCAAACAGCCATGCTTCAGGAGTTGTCATAGTGTCACCAATAGATATAAGTACTCTCAAAGGTTAAAATATTCTCTAAAGGACCAGCCACAATAAAAAGTTTAAATATATTTAATAATATATAAAAGAATTTAAAAATACAAAATGTCTATTTACAGTAAACACCAGAGAGTTTCAGTCGCAGTAAATATTAAAAGTAACACAGCTGGAGAGATGTACACAGTTACAGAAAAGCAGTACTTAACTATTCTCACTATATTTTCCTGACTGATTTAGAGAATTACTGTTCCTACTTAATTAATAGAGCAAGGCAATATGATGTAAGTGAGGGATCTTTCTATGTCAGGTTCCAAGAAACAGACTGCCCTCAGACTTGTCTCACCTAATATTAAAACATTATTTCTATAAAAAATGACAACACATACATCTGATCATCTGACTTCTGGTTCTCTTGCAACCCTCCATTGCTAGAAACTGCCAGAATTTAGCACCTATATGTCAATAATACACACATAAGTAAGACTATAGTATAATGACCATTCCCTGGCAGTTTTACTTCCCAAATACCAAGGCATAGTATATTCTACAAAGGTTGTAGAAATTATTTCATCTGAAAACAAGGAAAGAGATGGGATATGCCCCAAAGATGCAGAGGGACAAAACTCTGGGCTTTAGGAAAGACCTAAAGCCAATGGTGGCTAATCACAAAATACCAGGTTATCTATCCTTGACAGTGAAGCAGTTTCCATGAAAGTGTTTAATTACTTCCATATTATGATGGGCTGCTAATATCATGTAACTAAGTTTTAAAGATGTACGGAATGCAAATTGTAACCACTATCTTTTAAAAGAGCTTGAAGAAGGATGTGAAACTTTTGCTCAGATTTAGTGCAGCTTCTGGAAGTCATAACAATTACAAACTTCTACTGCTCCTACAGAGACTAACAAACCATGCTTCTTACAAACATTGCATCTCTGGCTTCATTCAAAACTGTGAGATAACATCTTTAAGGCCTAGGCCCAGTAATTTAATTTCTTACTGTTTCTCAAAGTTAGCTGGAGCTGAGCTTAACCTCTTCTCTTCCAGTATCCTCTGTTAACATATATATATATTTAATTCAGTTACAATACAGTCAGGACTTACAGTTGGTATATTTTAACACAAACAACTTTACCAATCCATTTTCAATACAAGCATATGTACAAATCAGTTTGCTATTCAAATAACATATAATTCTTTACTAAATTCCAGCTAGCTGTACTGGCATATGTCACAAATCCACTGCCCTACTTCTCCTGGCATAGCTGGCAATACCTCAGATCGACACACATACCACATCAGGCCCATCGTCTGACTGCAACCTAGATAACCTGGTATTTTGTGATTAGCCACCATTGGCTTTAGGTCTTTCCTAAAGCCCAGAGTTTTGTCCCTCTGCATCTTTGGGGCATATCCCATCTCTTTCCTTGTTTTCAGATGAAATAATTTCTACAACCTTTGTAGAATATACTATGCCTTGGTATCTGGGAAGTAAAACTGCCAGGGAATGGTCATTATACTATAGCCAACTGATGGGCTGACCTGTGAGTGCATGTGAGAAGGCCATATCTCTGGATGTGCTGGTTTCTCCAAAAGCTGCTGTGTGCTATAAGGTATGATTCAGATGGATCCCTGCCACAACCAAAAAGCAGCATTGCTCACAAGACCCACTCATACACTCAGCCATACTTTATACACTGATTTCTTGATGAGGTCTCCATTGTGTAACAAGCAATGGCCAGCCTCTCCAACATCTCATTCCTCACCAGTCCTAGGAGAGAGGTGAACAGATTCATGCCTTAGCACGCCTCTCTCTTCCCACATCAGCTCCTCTAGTGCCTGGGTCACTAATTGAACCAAGGTCATCTGAGTCACAGTCAGCGCTTTATTCCTCTGTGTCACAGAACCAACCTTTCTACAATTTGTTTATAAAGTGTTCTAATTTCAGATGATCCTGTGACATTTTGTGTATCCTTGACAGTGAAGCAGTTTCCATGAAAGTGTTTAATTACTTCCATATTATGACGGGCTGCTAATATCATGTAACTAAGTTTTAAAGATGTACGGAATGCAAATTGTAACCACTATCTTTTAAAAGAGCTTGAAGAAGGATGTGAAACTTTTGCTCAAAAGCTAACAGTATTTTTAATTTCTGATGTTTTTTATCCTTATTGATAGATATTCATTTATAAAATGTATTATTTTAAGGGCAATACTTTTTTCTTGGCTTATTTGATGTACTGTTTTGTCAAAAGTCTGCAGTTTTGGAGATATCTTTTGCTTTATTAGTAAAATGTCCCTGTAACTATCTTTGTCAGTGTTTCTAGAGCTTTAACAAGACTTTTAATCACCCCAGGCCACACATCCATTTGGTGTCTCCTCGCTGATTATAAGTGATTGCATGTAAACTGTTACAAAGCAGCATTTTGTTAATTTGCTAAATAACTGGCAACCTTCATAATACATTGCTACCATTGAAATAAATGTATCATTTGGCAATAGTTCACAAGCTGTCAAATAATACTTTTATTTAGGTTACACACTCTAATCGATGCCCATACAAGTTGACCAAATGATGACACCTCCTTACCCCACCCTTCCTACAGTGGATATAAAAAGTGTACACACCCCTGTTAAAATGCCAGGTTTTTGTGATATAAAAAATTAGATCACAATAAATCATTTCAAAACTTTTCCTACCTTTAATGTGACCTATAACTTGTACAATTCAATTGAAAGAAAAAACAAATCTGTTAGGGGAAAAATAAAAAATGCACAATATGCTGGTTGCATAAGTGTGCACACCCTTAAGCTAATACTTTGTTGTGTGTGCACACCTTTAGACTAATACTTTGTTGAAGCATCTTTTGATTTAATTACTGCATTCAGTCTTCTTGGGTAGGAGTCTATCAGCATGGCACATCTTGACTTGGCAATATTTGCCCACTCTTCCTTGCAAAAGCGCTCCAAATCTGTCAAATTGTGAGGGCATCTCTTGTGCACAGCCCTCTTCATGTCACCCCACAGATTTTCTATTGGATTTAGGTCTGGGCTCTGGCTGGGCCATTCCAGAACTTTAATTTTCTTTGGATGTAGCCATTCTTTTGTTGATTTGAAAGTATGCTTGGGGGTCATTGTCATGTTGAAAAGTGAAATTCCTCTTCATCTTCATCTTTCTAGTAGATGCCTGAAGATTTTGGGTCAAATGTGACTGCCATTTGGAACTGTTCATAATTCCCTCCACCTTGACTAAAGCCCTAGTTACAGCTGAAGAAAAGCAACCCCAAAGCATGATACTGCCACCACCATGCTTCACCATGGGGATGATGTTCTTTTGGTGATGCAAAGTGTTGTTTTTGTGCCAAATGTACCTTTTGTATTGTGGCCAAAAAATTCAACCTTAGTCTCATCAGATCATAACATATTTTCCCACATGCTTTTGGGAGACTTGATGTATTGTTTTGCAAATTTTAGCTGGGCCTGGATATTTTTCTGTGTAAGAAAAGGCTTCCGTCTTGCAACCCTACCCCATAGTCCAGGCATATGGAGAATATGGGAGATTGTTGTCACATGTAGTACACAACCAGTACTTGCCAGAAATTCCTGCAGCTCCTTCATTGTTGCTGTAGGTCTCTTGGCAGCCTCCCTGACCATTTTTCCTCTTGTCCTTTCCTCAATTTTGGAGGAACATCCAGTTCTTTGCGACGTCACTGTTGTCCCATATTTTGTCCACTTTTTGATGACTATCTTCACTGTGTTCTATGGGATATCCAATGTTGTGGAAATTTTTTGTACCCTTCTCCTGGATGATACCTTTCAACAATGAGATCCCCTTGATGCTTTGTAAGCTCTCTGCGAACCATGGCTTTTGCTGTAGCAGGCAACTGAGTAAATGTCAGGAAAATCCTATTAGGACAGCTGAACTTTATTTGGGGTTAATCAGAGTCTCTTTAATTGATGTATGTGTGTACCCAAGAAGACTGAATGCTGTAATTAAATCAAAAGGTGCTTCAACAAAGTATTAGTTTAAGGGTGTGCACACACAACAAAGTATTAGTTTAAGGGTGTGTGCACTTATGCAACCAACATATTGTACATTTTTTATTTTTTATATTTTCCCCCTAACAGATTTGTTTGTTTTTCAACTGAATTGTACAGGTTATAGGTCATTAAAGGTGGGAAAAGTTTTGAAATGATTTATCGTGGTCTCATTTTTTATATCACAAAAACCTGGCATTTGAACAGGAGTGTGTACACTTTTTATATCCACTGTATGTCTCTTGACTGTGGTACTGGCAAAAGTTCAAGCTGCAGATCTGGCTCATGTTTTGATTCTGACAGGTAAAAGCCCGCTCTCCTTTCTGATGTGACTTGGGGGAGGAAACAGACCCTGGGCATGACACTGGCAGGAATCTTTACATTAATAGTACAAATGGGTGTAGCTAGCACCCTCTGTCTTCATTTTACACTTGTCTCATGATTTGTCCTTATGTTACAGTGAGGAAATGAGGCTGAAAGGAAGTATATGTGTCTGTTACGGAGATGCCATGTGACACCCCACCCTCAGTATGAATCATGAAAGATTCTCCCACTGGAAGTTGAGACCACCAGACCCTTTCCTTTTATTACTCTGTCATGATAATTACTCAAAACCTAAACTCCCTAGTGATGTTATCCCAAAGTACTGTATCAACTCTTCCACTGACAGACACTGGTCTGACAGCAAAGGTCTAAAACTCCTGCATATAAACGCAGAGAGTATTTTAAATATTCATCGTATCATAGCTTTCCAGTTTTTGAACAGTTGTCTGCTGTACCATTGAGTAATGTCTTAAACTCATTAAGTAGGCATTCCTAAATATGCTTCCATCAAGAAAGACAATCTTTAAAAGTGAGGCTGCCTCAGTTTATATCAGATATAAAATTCATGGTAATATTTTTGGCCAGCTGTTGACTCCCACAGAAAACAGTTAATGCTTATTCACGTTAATTATCTCATACCTAGAAAAAAATGTCATTGCTTATGCCTGCATTAAACTTAGATTTGCATGTGACACCCTTTCCAAATAATCCGTTTGGTTGTCTGAACATATAAAATTTGAGATACTGCTACTATGGCAAGTTAAGATATATTATTCTGCTGTGTCACAGTGTCTCTCATGAGCCCTTATGCTACCTCAATCTTTATGTACCAGCGCAGCATTAAACAGATTGACCTTTCAGCTAGGTTCACCGGTCAGTTCCTCTAAAGTTGGCAAGCAAGGTACATAACAGCCACATGCAGAAGTGTTAACCTGTTGGATGTGGAGGTCCTATCCCTTAGACACTAGAGTTTCTAGGATAGGCCAATGCTATGCAATGAGGCTTGGATAGAGGCAGTTCTCCCCTCCCTCGTCTAAGGTGGTCACACCTACCAATCTTACCTGCAAGTTCAAATCAGCATTTGTACCATGTCCCAGTCTCCCTTGGGACTATGAGAATGACCTACCCTTTCCAGCACATCCTTCATACCTTCATCCAGAACAGAGGTGAATCAGAAAAGCCTCATTGTTCATCAATAGCATCCATGCCAGCTCCAGAACCTGAACCATTAATAAAACCTAGGTCACCTGGGTCATAGTCATGGTTGCATCCCTCTACTTATTAATAATTAAGGTCTTTACTTCACAGAGATAAGATACAGAGTTTGATTCTCAATTTTCATCACTGTTGGGTTATTGCCTAGGCTTATAATAGTCTGTGGACTAATTACCTAGTATCTAACTATGAACATATGGTCCAGCTGACCAACGTTTGATTAACTGCTTGGGCATCTGAGATGCTGGCAGTGATGGGTGGGGAAGGAATTTCATCTAGGTGTTCCCTGTGGGGAGGTGTGGTCCACAGAGGGAAGTAGTCCTTGGATGTACCACTTGAATGCAGGAGGTAGATACCAAGGCATAGGTCATAAATAAAAAATCTCCAAGTGGAAGCAGTCAGCAGCATATACATTCCACACTGTCCCCGGCCTTAGAATGTAGATTGTCTGAGGACAGTAGGAGAAAAAAAGAAAATCACTAATTTTGTTTCTTTTCCAGAGGCACTGTAACAGACCAAATACACTCTTTCAGTTACCTGGGATTCAAGTTTGATAATCTACTGACCTACACCGAATAAGCATCAGCAGCAGTTAAAACAAAAAAAAAAAGCTCATAGTAAACTGGGAACTGGGTTTTTTCTCTACTGCTGAACAGGCTCTCCTACCTTCTCCTCAAAGGTGACCATCATAAGGGTTACTTTGGTCATTCTTCTGACTTTCAGAACCTCTATTGTCTGTCTGTTATTTGACTGTTATCTGTCTATAATCAAACACAAACAGTTATATTAATTACATTTAGGGATGCCCACCTGTGCAGCTTACACAGGAATCAGGCTGGATGTCACTCCAGAACATTCTCTGTTACTGTCAGCTTTGTCTTTCCTTCTTCCTTTCAGAAACTGAATATCTCCCATCCTTTCTATTGCCATGTTATGGTACTACCCCCATCATGGAGAGCAGGATCCCTCAAAACCTCATGTCTTGTTATCACTTCTGCAACTAGAATGGCTGCAGATAGGATTTTTATTAATTACATCTGTTGTGCCTCCACACTCATGCAAGAGCACCCTTGACACATTTGCTATCCATTAAGATCTGTAGAAACTAAATGCAGCTCACCCCAAATTACTGTTAAACTAGGTTTCCTAATATAGCTTACATCTAAGCAAGCATTTAAAATGTCTGTTTTTAAATGGTTGCCCCAATCATCCAAATGTCCTTCTCTAATCTAACTGATGAAGTGGCCCCACAAGAGAACTCCACACTAAATACAAATACCTTGCCTACTTGCACAAGGCCTCAAATTCATATGGTGAAGTCTTGTACTCATCCCATGTGGCCAAACTCTGGAATCAGATGCCATCTGCCCTTAGACAACTTCAAAGTCAAAACAATTCAAGAAATAAATTCATACTCATTTCCTTAACAATAAAGTCTGCCTCTGCTCTTAGTCTCCAGGTCATTTCCCCACTGTTTCTTCTTTATAATGACAGAGTTTATACCCTCATCAAGAAATGTAGAATTTTTCTCTTTTTATAACAGTTGATATACACCCTTAACCTGTTATCTCCTCTAACCTTGATCATGCAGATTAACAATGTAATCATAGGTTCATAGATTCATAGGTTCATAGGTATTTACTAGGCTAATGACCACAACGGCTTTTTTAAGCCTAGCCATGCATCCCAAATCTCTGACAAGTTCTAATACCCTTGATAAGTGTTAAGCATGGGCCTGGAAGATGAACCATTTATAGGTTACTTGTTTGCATCAGAGACATAGGTGCCAAACCAAGGATGAATTTCCAGTTTCCCATCCAATTGTCCAAGTTGTACTTGAATTGGATTAGGGAGGAACTCTGCTTCAAATGGATGGGGAGCCTTTTCCATAGGTGGGGTAGTCTCTGGGATATATACCAATCTCTCCAGCAGGTCCTATTTATATCACAGGCAAGGTTTAAGTCTTTAGAACAGGTAATTCTGGTACTGTTTGTTTTGTGGATATGCAGGAGGTCCATCAGAGTGGGGTCTGACAATTTCCTGTATGCCAGGCATAGATCTCCCCTCAAAAGCCTGTAGGAGACAGAATACAGGGATAGGGCCTTGGGGTGGTCTGCATAGGACATATTACTTAAGCCCCATATTCTTTTAGTGAGGAGCCTCTGTGGACATTTCAGTTGTTGGATATGTCTGGTTAGGTACATACCAAAGGGGGCAATGTACTCAATGATAGGTCTGATGAATGCCAAATACAGTGGAACAATGACTTCCTTGGACTTAGATGCCATACCTTTGTTTATAAGTTGCGCAACATCAAATGATTTCCTCACCACTGTGGACACATGATGATCAAAGACTAGATTACTATCTATAGGTGTCCCTAAGTTCCTGACTACTGGGTCAACTCTAAGGGTTGTGTTGTCAATATGGTAGTTACCAGGGATGGATGACTTCCCAAAGGATACTATTATGCATTTTTTGGCACTTAGTTTTAGTCCATGACTCTGACACCAGTTGTTTGTCTGTGTCAGCCCTCCAGGAGAACATTTGTGTCAGTGTAAGATTCAGTGACAGCTCCTAATTTGCAATCATCTGCAAATTTAATCAGCCAGAAACCACTGACATTGGCCTTGACTTCAGGGAAGTAAATGACAAAATGGAGAGGTCCAAGATCTGATCCCTGAGGAACTCCACTTGTGACTGGCCTCTTTGTAGAGGTGGACTCCCCAATTCTAACTTCCTGGGTCCTGTCTGTGAGGCAGTTGGCTATCCAGTGGGTGACATACAGGTTTGTACCTAACCTCCTGAGTTTGTCAGCAATGCCCAAGTAGGATATTGTGTCAAATGCCTTGGCCATGTCAAGGTAGGCAGTATGAATGATTTTGCCATCATCCATTGCTTTGGTGACCTTCTCAAAGAAGTCCACCAGCTTGATCTGCCCTTGACGAAACCAAACTGGGTTGGGTCCAGTGTCTGGAGGTTTACTATATATCTATTGATCATCTCCATGATAATTCTTTCCATGGCTTTACATATAGGACTAGTGAGACTTATGGGTCTGTAGTTTGCAGGGTCTGTAGATGGTCCACCTTAGTACTGAGGGATGACTGTTGCCTCTCTCCATTCATGAGGCACAAAGCCTGTTTAGAGACTACAGTTAAATAGTAATTCCAGAGGCCCTGATAGGTCATGTTTCGTGCTATTTAGAAGGCATCCTGGGATATTGTCTAGGCCCATTGATCCAGTGTTCCTGGTCTTAGAGAGAGCATTAAGGATCTGTTCCCTAGTGATACTAGGGGGAGTTATATTTGATGATATTTCCTGAGGGAAGGTTGAGGGGGAAAGAAGAGTAAAGTTGGAGCTGAATGTATCAGCCAGGAGGTTTGCTATATCATCTGGCTCAGTATTGGTGGCTCCATTTACAATGAGCTCTGCACACAATTGTGTATTGCCATTGAGGTTGCAGACATAGCTAAAGAATGCTTTGTGGTTGTCCTTGGCCTGGGAGGCCAAACTTACCTCAATTTGGCTTTAGTAGACTTTACTTGTCCTCTGAGTTGTTTATTTAGTTTAATGAGAGTACTTTTATCCTGTTGGGTGCTGCACCTCCTAATTTCTGCCAGAATTTTCTTCCTCCTGTTATACATCTGATTGATTTTGTGATTCCTTCAGGGTGACTTGTTTTTTGAGTTAATTCTGTACTTCTTCCTGGTGGGAAAAGCTGCCTCTATGCAGCTATTAACATGCTTGTACAGGGTTTCTGTGAACAGTTCTGCATAGGCAGAAGTGTTCTCAGGGTTTATAGGAGCTTCAAATTTTGCCAGGTTCTCACTTAATAGCAGGAGGTTAGCCTTAAAATAGTTCCTGAATATTCCCAGTTTAGTTGGGGGTCCAGGTTTTATTTTTACTTCAAAGGAGACCATTTTGTGGCCTGACCTTACCAGGGAAGGGATTACTGTAGGGGGTTTGCAGCACTCTCCCATATTAGTGAGGAATAGATCGAGTATGGTTGCACGCCTGGTTGGTGTACTGACTATCTGCTCCAGGGAGTTTGTGTTTACAAAATCCAGGAATCTCTGTGCATGAACGCTTGATGTTATATAGAATTCCCAGTTAATAGTGGGGTAATTAAAGTCACCCATGAATATGGTATTGGGTTGGATGGTTAGTGTTTCTAATAAGTTTAAATACATGGTATGGGTTTCCTGGGTCATAGAGGGGGACCTATAGCTTCAAGGAAGTGATATTGGATTTTACCTATGGTGATTTGAACATGGAGCAGCTCAAGTGCATTGTCCTGTTTGACCAGCCTTGAAGCATATTTATTTTTGATGTAAATAGAGACACCTCCACCTTTATTCCCTGCCTGTGAAGTAGCTGGTCTAAATGTGTGGAAGGCATTATAACCCTGCACTGTTGGTGTGCTGTCTGCGGCTTTAAACCACATCTCAGAGACCACACAGACATCAGCATTCTCTAG
This sequence comes from Protopterus annectens, assembly GCF_019279795.1. Taxonomy (NCBI): domain Eukaryota; kingdom Metazoa; phylum Chordata; order Ceratodontiformes; family Protopteridae; genus Protopterus; species Protopterus annectens. Next base: position 946,238,209 of record NC_056746.1, on the reverse strand, counting down.
GGTAAAGAGAGCTTCCAGGGAGTGGAGTTTTTTGTTTAGGCTCCTAGCATTGAGCAGTAATACCTTTAAATTTTCTTGGTTTTGCTTTGCTATGTCGGAAGTACTTTCAGTTTGGTATTGTCTAAAAAAGGCACTATGGGGGAAAATAATGTTTTAGCAAATATTCGAAAGCCTAGAGGGGAGAGGTGCAGACCATCTCTGGCAAAGCAGCATAGTCTGTTGACCATCTCCTTCCATGCTGACAAATATTGCACCCATTACAATGACACCAGAAACTAAGCCAATTATTAAAGTCAATCATTTTTTGTTCGTATTGTGGCATCATCCTAGGAGAAGGTGAAGTGTTGCTCAGTGCTAGGCTCATACCAGCCTGAGACACATATTTCGAGAACTCTATGATGTCTCTCTTCATATAGTCCAGGGAGGTACGTCTCAGGTCATTTACTCCCACATGGACTATGACTGAGTTATATTGGTAATTGTGATCTAATGACCTGAGTGCATGCGTAATGTGGTGGATCCCAGCCCCTGATAAGCAACTGACTGTAACTTTCTACTTTCTCATCCTGGTGAGAGGGACATCACTGTGTCTCACAATGGAGTCTCCAATGACTAGAATGCTGGATTGTGTGGTGACTTGCCTTATGGGCTTAGAGGTAGAGGCTCCATGAGATGTAGCTCTATGTGTTGATGTGGGTGTTGTTTTGAAAGAGTGCGTTTGGGGCTCCTGACGGAATTTCTTATGTGTACTTTGTCTAGGAGGTCTCTGTGGTTTAGGAAGGTTACATGTAAGTGCCTCAGTATATGTGGGTCTACATGTCTGCTTTGAATTGTGCGTGATGGATGCAGCATGTTTACTACTGACAACCTTATTGACGTTAGGAGTACTTTTATGTGAGACCTTTGCCTCCTTTGATGTTGTGTAAATACATCTCTCACATACCATATCAGTTTGTTTGAGAATTAACTCCCTCACCCATGTTTACACTGAATACTCTAGATTTTTGCACATTTTACAAATTAGGATTTTTGTCAGCATTTAACACTTTATCTCGTCTTCTTCTTTACTCCTTTACCCACTCTTCTACAACTGGCTTATCCCAATTGCTTCCTTTCTTACTGTAACCCCTCTTTTTTCATTTTTCTTTCTTTGACAAATTCTACTTGTCACATGCATCTAGACAACTAGTCTGTGTTTAATTGTTAATCAGTATACTTAAAATACTTTTTTCACTCAGAAAGTGTCTGCTAGAATCTCTTTGTAAGTTTTTCTCTTGCTAAATATATTTTTGGAGTTTTTCTTCCCAGGCTTCCTCTAGAAAGGGGTCTTGCATGACCCAGCGAGACAGTCCCAGTAAATAAATGCAAATAAATAAACTGATATATGCATTTGAGTATGTGTCCCATGTAATTTATACTTACTCATTGATAATAATAATAATACCTATTTGTTAATCAGATCCACTGGACACACACAGTCCGTTTTAAGGGGTGACCCAGGAAAAGTGTCCAGTTAAGTGACTTGCTCCAGGTCACACAGAAGATAAATGAGAACTGAGGGAATTAAACCTGCACCATGAGAATGATAGCTCAAAACCTTAACCCTCTGTGCCAAGTGCCATTGTATAGTGATCTGCAGGTAGGTAGTGCAGTCAAGTACTCATTTGGTCTCCCTGTGAATAAAGGCCTCTTGCTCAGTCAGATTATTCAATTAACAAATTCTAAATAAAACAAAGGAATGATGTTGGGGCAGCATTGAGCAGCACAAGTGGAGAAATTAATGAGAGTTTTCATCAGCTCCAGGATTTCGTAGCTGGGAGGTCATCTGAGATGTGATAACACTTCAAGATGCTCATTTATAGGGTACATTTATAAAAGGTAAGTGCATGTCATTCCAGATGAGAAATGCTGAAATGTGATGATTGTAGTTTGTTTTAGTACCTCTCACTGACCCACTGCACTATTAATGAATGTCATTCTAAAGTGCTGGACCCTCACTGCACATGCTCACTTTGTGGGCCTACTATACTGCCATTTTAAGGCACTGATCCCCCACAGCCCGTCATCTTTAGTTTGTGGACTTTCTGTACTATTAACAATTGACATTTTAAAGTGCTGAACCATCACAATACATACCCAGTTGTTGTGCTACTGATTTATTGTAAATTAACTTGAAGAGGAAAACACCTAGCAGTTGACAAACCTCCGTCTCACATCTCTTTCAGTATCAGGTAAGAGGGACAGGCCCAGAAAGTTAGTTTGCCAGTGATTTTTCTTTCAATGCATGGTTCCAAAATTCTCTCACAAGTTCTTAGTCAATTAAGCCCTAAATTAAAGTAAGCCATCAAAACTTTTCACTAAGAGAGATTTAAATGAATAGCTGAGAAGGAAGTGACTAAGGTCTGTTCTGCTTACACATAGTAGGATTTGAGAAGCTGGGCCTTACAGATGCCAGGATCCAATTTAAGTAAATGCTATGATTATTTCTATAGTCTCGACTAAAAGCAGAAATGTTAACGTTAGTACTGGCTGTGAAACTCATACTGTCCTGGTCTCTTGGGAATGGCTTCTTATGTCACCCATCAGAGAAATTGTAGTTTTAAATATTATAGCTCAAGATTTGGAAACAAAGCTAAACATAATGAAGGGCAAAAGCCTAAAATCAAAAACACTTTAAATATCACCCTTATTCACTTAAAAATTTTAAATGATAATAGGACTTGCATTAAGAAGTCTGGAGCTCTGGCATTATTTAATGAATGCAATCTTCAGTGATTTGCTAGGTCATAACAAGTTTTGAAGGACAGAGCAACAATTTGAAGCATAATTGGGAAGATGTTGTAAACTGAGATATGTGTGTACAATGATGAATTTTATTCTAAGTTCAGAGCCGCATTTACAGTTTACAGTTTTCTGTGTTTTTTATTTTTTTTATTTGATTTTAAAACAATAAACAAACCAATTATAAAACAAATAACTATTTACATAGGTCCACAGCTAATCAGTACATTAAAGTTATACATATCAACAACAATTAATATTTTTCAAGCAAGTCTTTAAGTTTAAACCAAGATTTATATGAATGTGTAATATTAGAAGTTCTCATCTTTATAGTATGCTATTCACTACTGCAAGCAATTGTTGCCATACTAATAAATTCAACACTAGAAGGGTAACTTTACTTTTCCAATTTTTAGTAATTGCATTTTCTGGCTATAGTATTAATAGACCAAAGAAGAGGCACTTGGGATTTTGGAATTATCTCAGGAATCAGAGTATTAAATAAAAGTAAAGATTTAGAAACATTAATTTTTAGTAATTACGTTTCTGGCTATAGCATTAATAGACCAAAGAAGAGGTATTTTGGGTTTCGGAATTATCTCAGGAATCGGAGCATTAAATAAAACTAAAGATATAGAAATATTACATCTATCTGACCACAGGCCTTGAATGAAGTTATTAACTTCTTTCCAAAATGGGTAGATGACTTCACATTCATATACCATATGCATCCAATCTATTATTTCAGAAACACATCTCCAGCATTTAATTCTATTTGATTTATACATAATTGTAATTTTGTTAGGAGTGACAAAAGCTCTGTGTAAGAATTTCCAAGTGAACATTTTCCAATATAACAAAGATGTAGTTTTATCTGTAGATTTTAATATTATTTTCTTGTATTGTTCAGAGAGGTCTTCATTATTAACTTTTGAGGAGAATTTCCAATAGGAATTGTCTAAATATGTGAAATCTAACTTTAGAATTTTATAAACTTGTGACAAATATGATTTATTTTTCATTGCATTATTGATATTTATTAAGAATTCCAATAATTTGGGGAACAATTTCTTATCTAAGTTGAATACCTTATTAATCTATGTGTTCACAAAATCTCTAAATATTTGTAAAATTAACCAATCTCAGAATATTGATTGTATTTAGACCTTGATATTATGCATATTTAAAAGTAACACTTGATAACACTGGCATACCTCTCAACTTTCCAGATTTTCACAGAATGTCCAGATTTTTGGCTCATATTTTTGGTCTGTTCCTCATAAAATTTGTGTTTTTTTTTTTGCAAATCACTGGGATGATCTGAGGATTGAAGTCATTAAATAAAGACATACATTTGAATTCTAGATTTCAAATCCTTCAGACAATGTACCTTTAAAACAAACCCAGTTATTCTTTCAACTTTCTAAGTTTATAAGAACGATATTTAAAATATGCCTCTATTTTGGGCCTTTGGCCCCTTGTTTTGTTGGACATTGTCCAGATGTCATGCACTAAGAGATTGAGAGGTATGAACACTGGTGATCTGTGTTCCTCATGTCAAAAGTTGGATGATTTGATTACCATTTATTAGAAGTAAATCTAGACTTACAGATGATAATTGCATTTGTGCAATTAGGACGGCTTGGAGAACTGCTGTTACATATATTAATCACTGGAGTAGTGAGATAAATAATGTTAGTCAAAGAGAAAAGAGAACACATTTAGGAAAGGAAGTGTCTCTTGTCTGTAAAGATCATTCATTCCCTATGAAACGATATGATGGTGCTCAAAACTTTAGAATTCTGGATGGAAGTATTCGGCAGTCTGAGGGTTCAGAGTGTTTAGAAGGAAACAAAAAAGAATGAAAGGAAGAAGTTCACAACAAATAAGAAGGAAGAAAAAGAAACTGATAAATGTCTGTAAAGTAAAGAGAATATGTATTGACAATGACACTGCTTTGTTATATAGCATACAAATTACAGGGAATGATAAAATTTTTCTATCAGAAAACCTTCAGTCTACAGAAAAAGGCATCATTTTTCCAAAAGAAAAGTTAGAAAAAAGAGGCAAGGGGCAGGTGAAAAGGAAGAAATCAAAACTGAATATGGAAGGATTGAAGACCATTATTGCAAGAAAAAAGAAAAAAGACAGATGTCAATTACATGTCTTAAGCTGTGGATGTACTACGTCAACTGGATGAAAATTTTAGGCTTGTAAATTTAATATGCAATAAAAACAGTAGGATTAATAAGACTAATGTTGATGAAGATCATCCCTTTGTAACAACTGATGGAGCAGATATTACTGTATTAGAAGCTGAAGATTCTTCAGATCTAGTCAGACAAAATATTCTTGTAACTGGAGATTCAGTTATTAGAGGAACTGATACTTACATTTTCATAGAAGATAACGAAGATCGAATAGTGTTATGCTTGCCAGGAGCAAAAATAGTAGATGTGAGACAAGCCTTGGAATGCCTTAATGTAAGGAAGTACAAACCTGTTTTTATTCATATTGGTACAAATGATCTCATCTGCAAAGACTCTGTGATTATTAGTAGGGAACTTACAGCTCTCTTAGATAGCATAGCTTGTATTGGCATTAGGGTGTATTTTTCACAGATCACATATAGAAAGGATAGTCAGGTCACTCTAAATAAAAAAGATGTTTTGGGTAATTACCTATACAGAAAAAAATGTCTTGTTTTAAAAAATGGAAATGTGTAGAGCATCCAAGCCTAGTTTTGGGCACACTTATTCAGACAGGATGGCATGCATTTGTCAAGATCAGGGAAGAGAATTTTTGCAGCAGATATTTTGCAATATTTGACAAACACTAGAAACAATTTTTGCCAGGTAGAAAATTTAACAGTTCACAGATGGCAACATTTGATGCATCTCTGATGGTTGTTAATGCTACAACTATTAATAATAAAGTGTTTTTATTGGAAAATTTGCTAAATTCCCACAAGATTGACATGCTGTTATTGTTTGTGAAAATTGTTTAAAGAACAATGACTGCAAACCAGTTCTGTCAGGGTAGAGATATTTTTACTGTAACAGACATTCTAACAAAAAATTAGGTGGAGGTGTTATGATAAGGATTAAAGACAATTATGAGACTTGTGATTATTACATGGTCATTGATAACACCAGTACTATAGACTGTGTAACTCTGACAATAAAGACAACCCTGGAACATATAACAATAGTTGGAGTGTAAGGACCACCAAAGTCAAGAGCAGATGACCTAAAGGAATTCATACATTTCTCGCATAGAGAACAGGAGGGAAGAATAATATTACTGGGGACTTAAATTTACCAGAAACAGACTGGAATAATATTGACTCAACAACATTGGTAAGGACATTATTTGCAACATATATTCAGGAGCAACAATTGTTTCAGATTGCAAAACAACCTACCTTGGAATGGAACATGCTAGACATTGTTTGTGTTCCTAAAAAATTACTGTAACTTCAAGCCAAGTTTTACCACTGTTGATGTGCAGTGATCATGGGGTTATAAACGTTAATTTATTGCTAGATAATTCTGCCAAACTGAAATCTAAACCAATGCACAGAAGGTTAATCACAGGTTATATGGAAGCAAAAATGTCATTATGTAAAACTAAATGGAGTGAGGTGTTCAGTGAAAGAAATACAGATGGAATGTGCAAAGTTTTGAAAGAGAAATTGAGTGCAAAAAAATGTTTAACATCAGGATCTAGGCATGCAATGACAGGGGGATATATTTCCATAAGAGCAAGATACCTGATTAAGGTAAGAGACAAAATATAAGAAATGGAAGAGAGAGAGGTCGAACTACAATGTTGAAAACTGAAATAAACAAGCTGGATAAAAATCAAGCACAGTGTGAGATACGATCAAGAAAAATTTGAAGTAAATTAATATAACGATATTGAGCATAATAGGAAACATTTTTATAGATACACAAGATGTGGAAGGGGTAAAGACACACAAACTGATAAACTATGCACAGATTCTAAAATTTATTCTCAGACACAACAGATTATATATATATTTACAAAATCTTATGCAAAACAGTTTGGCTCCACTAAGGGGGTGATAAGTTGTCCTAGTGACATTCAGGTAACCTCAGATACTGGAATCAAATTACATTATATTGAAAAAATACTGCCCAAACTGGATCCAAAGGAAGCACAGGGAGGAGACAAAATTGGTAATAATGACCTGAGAACACTTCAGCAAAAACTTAACAGTGCCATTATATCTATTAATCAATAAATCATATACATATGGTGAAATTTCTCAAGATTGATGACATGTGGTAATTAAACCTGCTTTTAAGGGAAAGGGGAGTATGTCAAACCCAGAGTCATATAGACCTTTAAGTCTACTTTCATCTTGTGAAAACATAATGGAGAAGGTACTATTGGATATGTTATTGTCAGAACTGGATAAGTTGGTACTTGAAACCACATATCAGCATGCATATGTTGAAAACAGATCTATTACAACACGTAATACGATGTCTATTACATTATAATAGTTATGAATGAACAATTTGTGCTGTGATGTAATTTACATAGATTTAAATTCAGCATTTGACAGGGTCATACACAAAACACTGATTAATAAATTAGAACAATTAGGTATCAATGTACTTTTGACAAGATGGATAGCTGTGTGGCTTACAAATAGGACATGGCAAGTATCATACAGCAATTGGGCAAGTGAAATTCTTGGTTACAGTCAGGATGACCCACAGGACTCTGTCCTGGACCCTTACTTGTTTTAGTTTGTATCTTTCAGACCTAACTTTTCCATCTGAGGTGTTCTACAGTCTATATGCAGATGACCTGAAATTGGGTAAACTGATTACATGTGTTACAGATAAGGCATGCCTGCAAAAATAACGTGACCAAATTGACCATTTAGGCACAGGAGAATAATATGCTGATAAATACATCAAAAACTAAGCATATGAGATTTGTGAGACATAAATTAAAAGGTTAATATTTAATAAAGCACACCATGACTGAAACTGTAGACTCATTTATGGACCGGGTTATATGGGTAGATCCAGCTTTGAGTTTTTTTAATCATATCACCAAATTGGTTAGTGGTAGTTATAGAACTATAGGTTGCATAAAAATCTTTATAAAGTCTAGGAAATCAGAAATGATGAAGTCATTGTTTGTTAGTTACATTAGACCAAAACCTGAGTATGGAATAACAATACGGAAACCTTATAAGAAAACAAACATGAGTAAACTGGAAAGAGTACAGAGGAAATATAGCAAGGGCATCCATGGATATGAAATTTTAAGTTATTATGAAAGACTAAAATATCTAAACTTGTACAGTGTCTCCTATAGATATCTAAGAGGAGGTCTTATTCAGGTATATAGGGCATTTAGAGACAACTACCTCTGGTAATGTTTGGGGTTATCAAAAAGTGGTAGACAATCATCAGACAACCTATGTAGAAGATTCTATAAGAATGAGAAGTGTACCATTTGGTTCTCTGAGAGAGTAGCTGATGTATGGAACAGACTACCAAATTCCATTAAAGCAAGCAGTAGTTTAGATATTTTTAAGAACAGCCTGGACACATTATGGGAACAAGTGTTTTAGTATATTAGCAAGCTAGAAGGGCATTAATACCCATGTTTGAAATATTTGCATGTATGTATGTATGTAACCTTTTCTGTGCCAATCAAAGAAAACTCTTGTTTATTAGGATGCCAAAAATTTAAGTAGAATATTATTTATCTTCTTCATCATTTTTTTTAGTGGAGATAGTACTAAAGATTGTAAGACAAACAATATTTTAGGAGAATTACCATCTTAATAAACATTAATTGTTCTTCCTTGGTAAAGAAGAATTTGTTTCAATTTGTGACTAAACTTAAAATGTTATCAACAACCTGCTGAAAGTTTGTTTGTATCATTTATTTACTATTAGACATAATCATTATACCAAGGCATTTCATTTGATTGCTATTCCAACTAAAGTTAGAAAATTTTTTGTATGAATTTTTCATTTATTTATTAATAATGAACTTGCTTTATTATGATTAAATCTTAAGTTTGAGATTTCTTCACACTGACTCATAGAAATAATTATATGTTCTAACAAATTATCTATATGTCCTATTGTTAAAATATCATCAGCAAAGAGTTAAATCTTTAGTTTGAAATCTCAACAGTTTACAGTTTTTTAGTTTATTAATTTTGACTAATATACTTGAATGGATGCCACTGAAGGCTAACATCTAGTGTTTATTTTCATTACTGCAACTGATTAATATTTAATACAGGTAGTAAATACAATTTTCATGCAAACATAAACGTTTCAAAAAATTATTTTGCAGCCACTGATTGAATTAGCCCAATACTGTAGCGAAACTTTGTCAGCATAATTTTCAGATAACTACTGATTCAAAATTTTAATATAATTATTCACTAAGTATCTAATTCAGTATGCAAGTACAGCATTAAGATATGCTGTATGTGAACTGTCAGTCCTTCAAACTAATCATAAAAGTGTATGTGGGGGATGTTTCTCTGTGTGCTTCCCATGACTGACAACTTATCTGCAATTAGCTTCCTAACTTGCACACAGTGACTGCCAGGACGCATTCCTCTCAATCTCTTAGCACAAGAAATCTGGACAAAGTCTAAACTCACGGGGTGGGGGAGGGGGACAAAGGCCCAAACACAGGGATAGATTTTAAATATTGATCTTATAAACTTAGAAGGTTTCTAGTATAACAGGATTTGTGTTGGCATGCATTTTCTGAAGGATATGAAGTCTGAAATTCAAATGTATGCCATTATTTAGTGACTTCTATTCTCATTGATTTGCCAGAAAACCACAAATTTTATGAAAAGCATACCAAAAATATAAGTCAAAAATCTGGACATTCTGCAAAAGTCTGTAGAGTTGAGAGCTATACCAGGAAGACCCTAAACTGGATGAAGTGAAAATCTGGAGTATGAATGAGTATTAGAAACTGCAGTCATTGACCTTAATCCATAGTTTCTCTACACTTTAAAAAAATAATGGTTTGTTAGGGATACATATTTTCTTGGCTCTTGTTAACATTAGAGTTGTGTTAAATATTCATAAAAGGAACAGAACAGGGGAAGGAGAAAGGTTGGGTAGATGGGGGTCTGCTACAAGTGTTTGCATGCTAATAGCTTGCAACACAGTTACTTGTTGCCATTTGCTCTAAATGGCAAGTGCCCTAACTCTTACTTGCCCTCTCCTGCTTATTTAACTAGTCCTTCCACTACTTGTCCTTTCTGAACCCTATAGCCATACCAGAGCCCTAACTCTAATCCTAAAACTCCCACCTGGCTCTTAAGCCTAACTGTAACACTCCCCTCCTGCTTCCTAATCCCCAAATCCTAAATTACTTACTAAATCTAAAGATACTCGCTTCCTGAACCTAAAATTTCACTCTTCATCCTTCTCTTAACCAAAACTGCCCTCTAGTTCTTTAACCATACTTTCCCCTCCTGCTCACTAACCCCAAAACAACTCACTGATCTGTAAACCTAAATCTCACTTCTGATCACTGTGTACAGCCCTAAACTGCACTCCCACTCCCTCCCAATATCTCCCTCTGGCTACCACACTAACCTTATGGGGGAGAGGCGCAGCAGCTCTACTCTCTACACATACCTGATGTACCTTGTCCAAACATGCATTCAGCTTCAAGTGTACACTGCAGCCTATGAGAGTTATAAGGTACCTAAGTCCCTGGCTCCATGACAGTGGTTTTGAGTTGTAGTAGATCGAGTTAGATGTACTAAGTGCAGACTGTTAGTTTGAGTGTCCTATGGGAAGGATGGTATGTGGAATATGTTGGCCATGAGGTGGACCTAAGAGGGATACACAAAGGGACAGGAGTTAAATTTAGTTATATATCTATAGGTATATTTGCATCACAAAAGAAAAGTAGATGACAGAGGAAATTTATAAGGAAATGCTAATCTTGGTTTTGTATAGTTTTTCACTTTTGCTTTGTTGACTGTAATGATTTAAGTTAAAATAATATTTTACCATTGTACCTCATTGGTGTTGTATTGTTGTTTACTTTTGCTTTGCCGATTGTAGTGGTATTTAGTTCAAATACTATTGTTCCTTGTTGCCCTGGTACTGTTGCTCAGTACTGGCAATATCTAAGATAATGCTGCTATTTTGCCTGTTACTGATATTAGACATGTATTATTATCTCAGTTACTGATTGCACTTTTTGATCATTGGTGCTGTTGCATTCTTGTTTGTTACTTACTGCTGTAGTGCTACAGCATTTAAAGGTACTGTTTCTACAATACTGCACTACACAGTACAGGGTTATCTATGTGACTGGTTTGCTGCTACTGTACTCAAACCATTTGCTTTAAAGTTACTGCACTTGAAACTATTCATTTAAATTATATTCCACGTTTACATTTTTTCTACTTATGAATACTACAGTAGTCACAGCTCATATTCTTGTATCCTTTAGCCATATCTTAAATCATCATCTTTTTCTATTTTATACCAAGAGTAAGTTATTAAGCTGTTTTGTTATTCCCCTTCATCTGTACTGGCCAATATGGAATCTCAGTCTGCTTTTGCATCTTCTGAAGCCAGCCTGATTAAAGTAGTTATTTGAATCAGTGTAGTAACTGCCTCATGTTTACAGAAAACTTTTTTTGGTACCTTACAATGATTTAAACATATGAGTGGTGTAAGTATTTACTAAACTTGGAGGCTACCTTCTCACCTCAGAGCAATTCTGTAAACATGACACACACACACACACACACACACACACACACACACACACACACACACACACACACACACACACACACACACACATACACACACACACACCACCACCACAGAACACTTCCATTAAATTAACTTATGCTGAGGTCATTAACAGAACATTGTCTAGCCTCACAGGATAAAGACTAAGAAACCTCAGATGTTAGTTACACAGCAATGCACTCACTTTCACTCTGCACATCACAGGAAGTACATGTACCTCAAAGCTTACAAAGGTGTAGACTCCAAGCCCGGAAGGCCCAGTAAGCCTGTATGTATCCATGATAATGTTTTAGTAATAGGTGACTCTATTGTCAGGCATACAGACACCACCCTCACCAGAGTAGATGAGAGTATGGTGACAGTTAAGTCAATTTGGTGCCAGAAGACTCTTAGATCCCTTCATCCTTACAAATACAATTATGACCTGATAGTGGTCCACATGCAAGTAAATGGCCTTAGGCACTCTATGCAGAGGAACGTGCAGAAGGATATGACTGAACTTGCTATGCATGCATGTCAGGTAGGAAACATACTGGTCTTGAGTGGTATTTTGCCATCACCCAGAATGATGCCAAGATTCAAAGACAAACTAATTGCCTTTTATAATTGGTATGTAGCTATTATTATTCTAGATTATCCACTATGTAGCCTGGGATAAGATGGCTGATAAGACTTCCTGCTATGTCAGGAATAGTCTGCTCCTCTCTTATCAAAGCTTTCACATTCTGACTGAAGCCTTTGCTGCCCCTACAGTTCCTTCATTATTCACAGTCCAACTGCTGGACATTTCAACCAAGTAAATTCTAATTTAGAATAATTGGGCTTCTGCTCAATGCCAGTAGCCTTAACAAAAACAAACAATGTCTGAACGTGAGGGTCACCTGCAACTTCAGCACAGTCATACATGTGAAGTTACCCAGATGTGGTTTCGGAGCAATGAAAGTTCTCCCTCTTTTCCTCTTCAGATCCACTGGAAATTGGGGGAAGGATCAGTATTTGTCAAAGATATTATCACCTCACAAATCTCCAGGGATGCCACATTTGAATTCCTAGCTGTCCGACTCTCCATAAACAGGACTAATTATCACTTCATAACAACTTATTGAACATCTTCTATGTCCTTTTCTGAGCATAATAGCTATCTTAACACCTTAGCTAAAATCCTCATTAAACCCACCTTTCAACTAGGAGATTTCAACTATCCATCAACAAACTGTCTGACCAACACTGTCAGTGGTTGGCACTTCCAACATTTCCTTGAAATTATACATTTTAACTCTCTTTTATAAATACTTAACCATCTTACTAGGGGCCCCAATATCCTTGATCTAGTCCTCACAAATATGGCCACTTCTTGAATAGCTCCATACATATCATCATACAAGTTAAACTGTACAATATATTTATGACCTTTTTCCTTTAAAACTGGCGCTACTTCCCAAATAACTCCATGTATATGGACTTTTGAAAAACACACCTTCTCCAGTTACTTGATGACCTAAATAAACTCCACTGTAAACATCTGCCATTGTTAAAGCTGCTGCCTATGCCTCGGCTACACCTACTTAGATATTTGTATTGATAAGGTAGTCCCTATCTGCACCAACTATAATGAGAATTTAAAAATGAATCCAGTCCCTATGGTGGAATAGTATAATTAAATTATATGTCAAGAAAAATAAATTGCTTAATGCTTGTAAGAGTTCTCAAAGTATAAAGAGCTCAAGGGAACCATTAGGAAGTTCAAAGCCCAATATGAACTTAAATTAAGCAATAAAGGCTTCTACTACTACAAAATGTGTTCACTGATTGGAAAGCCTTATCAACAATGCCCATTGTAAACCAACCATATATTGATAAAAAGAAGTCTGACTGCTCAAATATTGTGGAGCAGCCAGACATTCCATTAACATATGTTCCTTAATGCCATTCTTAAATATATTTTATGAGAGACTGGGTAAAACTGAAGAAAAAACAAAGATGTTCTGCAAAACTAGACAGAGGTATGGTTACTTGCAGGACTATCGTTCATTGTGACTGTAACTATTCCTCTCAACTATCCACCCTGTTGTAGAATGCCCCTAATTTTCCTCATGTTTTTGCCCTGCCCAGAATAAAATTTTTGCTGTTCCTGTAAATCGCTTAAAGTTGCTAACTAATGCTGCACGTAACTCCATTAGTCCAAGTAAAGAAATATATAAATTATAAAAACAAAAAAACACAGACTGCTATGAAGATCCACTCTTCCTTGCCTTGTGCCTCCTCTGTTGCATTACATGGCACTGATGTACTGTGAAAACATGTGGCTGTACATACCATACATAGCATACACCCATACACATGTGCAGTACATGAGTAAACAAGGGTTTCACCCTTGTGATCAAACCACATCAGCTGTGGGTTAATCCTGTGATATCCATACCTAGTCATGGGTTACTGTTAAAATAACCAGTAAAAAAACAAAAAAATAACTACAAATCTTTCTTTAACTGTGTCACAAAGTTAAGAACTAACTCCCAACAATGTTCAGAGCTAGTCCGGAAAAATAATCTGAACTCTGATACAAAGGAATCAGCTAATATCATAACTGACAAATTTACTGCAAATTTTATTATTTAAATTTTATTTATTTATCTGTTCCACAGGTTCCACAATCCTAGTTATCCCCTTTAATTACTATGGAAAAAGCATTCTTTCAGACCTCTCAAAAGCTCATAATAACTCATCCATAGGCCCTGATAACCTGACTATCAGTATAAAATATTCCAAAACTGAAGAAAAACAAACTGTCAAAAAACAAACCAAAAGGTTCCAAACCAGCAGGTGTAAAACTCCAAAGGTTTATTAGAAAATGTAAAAGTAAAGCACTTTTCATCTCCCTTAGTAGGAAGACTTCTTCAGACAAAGGAAAAAATCATCAAACACAATTTAAAACCTAAAAAAAAGGGGGGGGGTGTTACAAAATTACAAACAGCTGCCTTAATTGAACCCACTGACATACATTCACATTTAAAGTTATATTGCATTAAAAACATAAATAAATGTCCACTTAGTGTAGACAGGGTGTCAAACATAAAAAAGTTTTCAAAAAAAGAAACATGAACTTGATAAAAGTAACCAAGAATGTCTTAGTGAAGATTCATGAACCTAATCAAGTGTAAATACTGTTTGTTTCCCTTAAAATACATTTTAGCAAACAACTTTTCATAAGGTAAAACAAAACTCATACAGAATCTTGTGATTAAAAAGAAAATAAAATGAAGTAATACTTGCAACCAAATATAATATCCATTTCTTAACAGAAAAGGTAGTAAGGGGTACACATCTCTAATGCATAATGAAGAATCAATAATAAATGATAAATTAATAAATAAACAGTGAAACAACTAGGAGTCTGCAACAAGCGGAATTTCAAAGGCGTTTCTAATAAAAGAAATGTTATTTCTAATATTAAATAACCGAATGTTTATTTCTGTGTCAAAAATCTAACACAGAAACTGCTTGTCATTTCAACGCCAACAGAATGCAACAACAGTATATGAAAAAGAAATTTTTTTTTTTTAAATGTTCCTTGAGCAATGGGTAAAGCACCAAGCTGCGATGAGAACACTTTCAAAGCTTTAGTATGCACAGTTGTAGCAGCCAAAACAAGTCAAAATGCAGCTGTTTCAGAAAAAATATGGCAAGGCATTGCGTGAAAGACACATCTAAATCAAAACAAACAAACCGCCGGATTCACAAGATGATACTTCATTCAAGAACCGTCCAGGTACTAAACATGCGAAAAAGGCGGATAGCCAAACAAATGAAAAATCAGTTCTCCAGTTACTTGATGATTTAAATAAACTCCACTGTAAACATCTGCCATTGTTAAAGCTGCTGCCTATGCCTCTGCTACACCCACTTAGATATTTGTATTGATAAGGTAGTCCCTATCTGCACCAACTATAATGAGAATTTAAAAATGAATCCAGTCCCTATGGTGGAATAGTATAATTAAATTATATGTCAAGAAAAATAAATTGCTTAATGCTTGTAAGAGTTCTCAAACTATAAAGAGCTCAAGGGAACCATTAGGAAGTTCAAAGCCCAATATGAACTTAAATTAAGCAATAAAGGCTTCTACTACTACAAAATGTGTTCACTGATTGGAAAGCCTTATCAACAATGCCCATTGTAAACCAACCATATATTGATAAAAAGAAGTCTGACTGCTCAAATATTGTGGAGCAGCCAGACATTCCATTAACGTATGTTCCTTAATGCCATTCTTAAATATATTTTATGAGAGACTGGGTAAAACTGAAGAAAAAACAAAGATGTTCTGCAAAACTAGACAGAGGTATGGTTACTTGCAGGACTATCGTTCATTGTGACTGTAACTATTCCTCTCAACTATCCACCCTGTTGTAGAATGCCCCTAATTTTCCTCATGTTTTTGCCCTGCCCAGAATAAAATTTTTGCTGTTCCTGTAAATCGCTTAAAGTTGCTAACTAATGCTGCACGTAACTCCATTAGTCCAAGTAAAGAAATATATAAATTATAAAAATAAAAAAACACAGACTGCTATGAAGGTCCACTCGTCCTTGCCTTGTGCCTCCTCTGTTGCATTACATGGCACTGATGTACTGTGAAAGCATGTGGCTATACATACCATACATAGCATACACCCATACACATGTGCAGTACATGAGTAAACAAGGGTTTCACCCTTGTGATCAAACCACATCAGCTGTGGGTTAATCCTGTGATATCCATACCTAGTCATGGGTTACTGTTAAAATAACCAGTAAAAAACAAAAAAATACTACAAATCTTTCTTTAACTGTGTCACAAAGTTAAGAACTAACTCCCAACAATGTTCAGAGCTAGTCCGGAAAAATAATCTGAACTCTGATACAAAGGAATCAGCTAATATCATAACTGACAAATTTACTGCAAATTTTATTATTTAAATTTTATTTATTTATCTGTTCCCCAGGTTCCACAATCCTAGTTATCCCCTTTAATTACTATGGAAAAAACATTCTTTCAGACCTCTCAAAAGCTCATAATAACTCATCCATAGGCCCTGATAACCTGACTATCAGTATAAAATATTCCAAAACTGAAGAAAAACAAACTGTCAAAAAACAAACCAAAAGGTTCCAAACCAGCAGGTGTAAAACTCCAAAGGTTTATTAGAAAATGTAAAAGTAAAGCACTTTTCATCTCCCTTAGTAGGAAGACTTCTTCAGACAAAGGAAAAAATCATCAAACACAATTTAAAACCCAAAAAAAAGGGGGGGGGGGTGTTACAAAATTACAAACAGCTGCCTTAATTGAACCCACTGACATACATTCACATTTAAAGTTGTATTGCATTAAAAACATAAATAAATGTCCACTTAGTGTAGACAGGGTGTCAAACATAAAAAAGTTTTCAAAAAAGAAACATGAACTTGATAAAAGTAACCAAGAATGTCTTAGTGAAGATTCATGAACCTAATCAAGTGTAAATACTGTTTGTTTCCCTTAAAATACATTTTAGCAAACAACTTTTCATAAGGTAAAACAAAACTTATACAGAATCTTGTGATTAAAAAGAAAATAAAATGAAGTAATACTTGCAACCAAATATAATATCCATTCCTTAACAGAAAAGGTAGTAAGGGGTACACATCTCTAATTCATAATGAAGAATCAATAATAAATGATAAATGAATGAATAAACAGTGAAACAACTAGGAGTCTGCAATAAGCGGAATTTCAAAGGCGTTTCTAATAAAAGAAATGTTATTTCTAATATTAAATAACCAAATGTTTATTTCTGTGTCAAAAATCTAACACAGAAACTGCTTGTCATTTCAACGCCAACAGAATGCAACAACAGTATATGAAAAATAATTTTTTTTTTTTTTTTTAAATGTTCCTTGAGCAATGGGTAAAGCACCAAGCTGCGATGAGAACACTTTCAAAGCTTTAGTATGCACAGTTGTAGCAGCCAAAACAAGTCAAAATGCAGCTGTTTCAGAAAAAATATGGCAAGGTATTGCGTGAAAGACACATCTAAATCAAAACAAACAAACTGCCGGATTCACAAGACGATACTTCATTCAAGAACCGTGCAGGTACTAAACATGCGAAAAAGGCGGATAGCCAAACAAATGAAAAATCAGTTCTCCAGTTACTTGATGATTTAAATAAACTCCACTGTAAACATCTGCCATTGTTAAAGCTGCTGCCTATGCCTCTGCTACACCCACTTAGATATTTGTATTGATAAGGTAGTCCCTATCTGCACCAACTATAATGAGAATTTAAAAATGAATCCAGTCCCTATGGTGGAATAGTATAATTAAATTATATGTCAAGAAAAATAAATTGCTTAATGCTTGTAAGAGTTCTCAAACTATAAAGAGCTCAAGGGAACCATTAGGAAGTTCAAAGCCCAATATGAACTTAAATTAAGCAATAAAGGCTTCTACTACTACAAAATGTGTTCACTGATTGGAAAGCCTTATCAACAATGCCCATTGTAAACCAACCATATATTGATAAAAAGAAGTCTGACTGCTCAAATATTGTGGAGCAGCCAGACATTCCATTAACATATGTTCCTTAATGCCATTCTTAAATATATTTTATGAGAGACTGGGTAAAACTGAAGAAAAAACAAAGATGTTCTGCAAAACTAGACAGAGGTATGGTTACTTGCAGGACTATCGTTCATTGTGACTGTAACTATTCCTCTCAACTATCCACCCTGTTGTAGAATGCCCCTAATTTTCCTCATGTTTTTGCCCTGCCCAGAATAAAATTTTTGCTGTTCCTGTAAATCGCTTAAAGTTGCTAACTAATGCTGCACGTAACTCCATTAGTCCAAGTAAAGAAATATATAAATTATAAAAACAAAAAAACACAGACTGCTATGAAGATCCACTCTTCCTTGCCTTGTGCCTCCTCTGTTGCATTACATGGCACTGATGTACTGTGAAAGCATGTGGCTATACATACCATACATAGCATATACCCATACACATGTGCAGTACATGAGTAAACAAGGGTTTCACCCTTGTGATCAAACCACATCAGCTGTGGGTTAATCCTGTGATATCCAGACCTAGTCATGGGCTACTGTTAAAATAACCAGTAAAAAAACAAAAAAATAACTACAAATCTTTCTTTAACTGTGTCACAAAGTTAAGAACTAACTCCCAACAATGTTCAGAGCTAGTCCGGAAAAATAATCTGAACTCTGATACAAAGGAATCAGCTAATATCATAACTGACAAATTTACTGCAAATTTTATTATTTAAATTTTATTTATTTATCTGTTCCACAGGTTCCACAATCCTAGTTATCCCCTTTAATTACTATGGAAAAAACATTCTTTCAGACATATCAAAAGCTCATAATAACTCATCCATAGGCCCTGATAACTTGACTATCAGTACAAAATATGACCAATCTGAACTCCTGCTTAACCTTTTTAATCTAAGCCTCTCCACTGGTTGCATTCCGGAAGTGTGGAGAATAGCTAATGTAATGCTCAACCACAGACCCTGGTTACTATACAACCATTAGCCTAAAAAGCCTCATACGTAATGCTATGTAATGTATTATTTCAGATCTCATTAAACTGGACATTGAAAATCTCCTAACCCTGGGCTCTCATCAATTCATCTTTGTTAAAGGAAGGTCCTGCATGTTTAACCTCATTAATTTCTTTGAAAAAGTCTCCAAAGCAATGTATAGCAGTTATGGTATAAATACAGCATATTTGGATCTGGCCAGGGCCTTTGATACTATTACCCATGCAATCAGTATTGACAGACTTGTAAATCTGAATATAAATTCCTATTTTGTGAGGTGGTTAGCTAATTGGCTGCCTGACAGAACCCACTTATTTAGAGTTGCAGGTGCCAATTCTGTCAGCAAAAAAGTTACCAGTGGTGTACCACAGGGCTATGTATTGGGCCTTCTCCTTTTGGGCATTTATTTGTCTGACATTCAGGCCAACACACCTTGCGTATGGTTATGTAAGTTTGCCGATTACTATAAATTGGATGCTGTTGTTCAATCTTCCAGTGACTAATAATTATTGCAACATGGGTGGGTTATACCATGTTAACAATTGAGTTAAGGACAAATGACTTAAATAAAATATAAAATTGTAAACAAAACATTTTAACACACTATATAGGTGACACATCCCTCAAATTAGATAGTGTTGTAAGGGATCAAGCACTCTTGTTGATAATTTCTTATCCTTTGACCATCATGCCTCCACAGCAGTTCAGAAAGCCGTCAATGTGGCTCATCTAATTTCCCAAGGCATCTATCTCCTCAAGATCCACGGATGTCTTAATTCCCTTTCACTTGTATGTCATCAGACCCACTATTGAATATAATGCAAAACATATCACTCAACTTTAAGGACCTCAGAAATTTATACCTAAAAACATCAATGCACTCAAAAATCTTAGATATCAGGACAGACTGTCAGCCAGCAGTCTGTATTCAGTCTCTTACAGACTCCTCTGTGGAGATTTGTGTCTAGCCTTTCAAGCCATGATAAGAGAACTCCAACCATCTTTTACCTCTGGTCCTTTTTCAGTACAAATGGTACAACAAATACCTGGTTAAAGGAACAAAATTAACAGAATAATAAGACATGATGCCACAATGAATTCTATAGCAATGTATCCCCACCTCTGGAATAAACTTCCAATACATGCCAAGCATATTAGCACCCTTGCCTCCTTCAATGTAAACTTAGATAATTGGATAGGCAGCTTCAAATACCCCTCCCCCCAGTCTATGTTGTCAGGCCCTCCTTGAGGCTGGAGGAAACTTTTAAAAATGGGTTTTGGCTAGCTAATAGGCTGCAGACTGATTGCCTAATATGCACCTATGAGCTCATGACCCTAAGAAAAACAGATGATGGACTTATTAGCTATATGATAAGAAAAATAGTACATTGACCCTGATAAGGACTGAGGGATTTTATAAGCTTATTTGGAGAGGAGGCCTCTGGGCTATTTGTAAGCAAAACATAAGGGCTAAAACCTACCCTGAGAATATGAGATTGGTCTTCTTAATATCTGGGTCTATATTACATCGTCGAGCTTCAAAAAGTTCGAATAATGTAATATCAAGCCTCAATGTCCAAAACATTAAAATAGCGAACACAAAGGGGAAAAAATTGCTGTTCCCTAACAAAAAAAAAAAACCTGCAACCTAAAACTTAAACTAAAGTGGGGGGCTTCGCCCCCTACACCCCCCACACATCCCCTACTTAAATATACCAACTCCAAGATCGCACCACAGTGGAGGAAATAGCAAAGCCCCAAAAACGGCCCACCAATTTTTTTTTTCCTGGGAAAAAAAATCAATGTGCTGTGGCTTCGCTATTTTTAGGTTTCGGACGTTTAGGTTTGATATTACATCGTTCGAACTTTTTGAAGTTCAACAATGTAATATAGACCTTTAATATCTTCATAGTAAGTATCTATGAAGCTATGAATAAGACTTTGTACTAGACAGGAGCTTCCACAAAGCTGAAATGAATGTGCAAGCACAGAAAGTATCAATTCAGCTAATGTAAGATCATGCTTTAGTTCATCTTCTCAAATACCCTGGGTATATCTTTTCTCCCAATCTTCCATGAATAACAGCAAGTTATTATTGGCTTATATTGTCCATCTTGGTGGAAGCCTTAGAGACTGTGTCCTGCCCCATGACAGACCTCATGGTAGTTACGTTACAGCTCTTTTTTTGCTCAGTTTATGGAGTCACCTAAACCTTGGAAGGTACATTCTGGGAATTTTTAAAGTTGGAAATTAAAGATCATTGTAAAGTGACTAAAGCAAAGCTAATAGGCAAAACAGACCAAACACTCAGGGAATCAACTTGAATAGTTCAGAAGGCACAACATGAGTGTGTGAGGACAAGGATTAGCTGTACAAATCCTAAAATACAAGAAGCTTAAGATATGGAAAGAAGTGGTTACTTACCTGGAGTTGAAAGTGGGTGTTCCAAGAGGTCAGTGATATGCGGTTGCTGGCTTTTTCGTGTCAGTATTATGAAAGTCGGGTAAGTGGGATTTCAGTATTGTAAAATAGACCCATATACATATATCAGCTGTTAGGAATTTGATAGACTCTTCCATTTCTGTATATGCCTGTATCATGCATTGTAAATTGTCATGAATGTGCCCTTACCATTATGGAGTCAAAAGTGTCTTCAATTGTTGGCAGGGAATACTGTATAGTTTTTAGTACTGGGTTAATGGTGACTTTAAAATCTTCAAAGCCACACATATCCCTTGCTTTACTAAGTATTGGTACTGCAGATGTGGTAGCACATTCATTGCACCTTACTACTCTAACATTTACAAACATTGTTTTATTTTTTCTCCTTACATTGAGTACAACAGCATGAGGCATTGCTATAGTTTCAGGGAGCTAACATTTATCAACAGCTTCTTCTCTGTGGTAACTTTATTATCTTCTGGGTGTCAACTTCTTAATACAGCACTGCTTCAGTTCTGTTTTCCTTATGCAGTTTTTATTTAACAATACGGGCTATCCTGTCTCATACATATAAAACTTAAAGTTTGTTGTGTGTTCTACTTTTAGTCTGTCAGAGGCACAGTTACTTTACCTCACAGGTTTTCTCCCTGGGGTAGGCCTTTAGTGACACTTCATACTTTCCTATGGTATATGTAATAATAATTCCTCATATTTCTGCATATACATCACAGGCAAAGTAGTTATTATTCCATTCTTTGCCTTAACTCATTCCTTCCAATGGCGCTGTGGAAGTTTGTGCTATAAATTCCAATGGGCAGGGCCTAAGCTTTTTGCTAAAATCAAATTATGTCCTCACATTTCAAACAGATGTTTATATCTCTGGAAACATAGGGATTATTAAATAAGTACAAAAGGTGGAAACATGAGGCAGAATCACTTATTTTTTCACTTTATTTAGCACTTTCATCTTCACAGAGCAGGAATTCATCAGAATAAAATACAAGCCAAAAACTCACACTTAAGTACTCCAGAGAATATAACCCCTCCCATCAATGAACCAATCGTCACAAATGGTTAAAAATTAAAAACTGCCTTTTCATCATATTACCTATTAAATACATACAAAATATGTAAGAAATACTAAAAAACAGACGTGCATAAAAAATAAAGAACTTGTAAAACCAACAAAACTAGCTAGTCCAATAAATACGTTTGACCTGTCAGCAAAAAACTTTTACTAAAAATTTTTTATATAACACTAGCAGCTTTTAACCTTAGCATTGGACTAATAGATATGTTCTCATTCAAACCTGGATACGTAGTGGCACTAGTATGTAGTTGCCACTGTAGTTCTTTGTATTCCAAACAGTCATCTGTCAGTCCACCCCTTGGGCCAAGGTCAACATGGTCAATAATAATAAATTTAAAAGAATGCCCATCATATGCAGAAATATGGTGGTACAATGCATTGTTAGAGTCCTTTTTATGGATGTCATACATATGTTGATAAACCCTTTTCCTAAAGTTATTTTTAGTTTTCCCAATATAGAACCTGGATATTCTTGGCACACCACCACATAAACTATACCTTTTGAATCACAATTATCTCTCTTTTTTATCTTGATTGTACCAAACCCATTAAGGTCAACTTCATTCCCTTCCATCATGTATTTACATTGATGGAATTGCCCACGTTTGATCATCTTAGCAACCTGCCTATGTTGGTAGCCCCTCTTTAGCATGTTCTTAAAATATTGGTCCTTTTTATAAACTATTAAGGGTTTTTCACCCACCATTTCCTGATATTCTTGATCAATTACAAATACACACCAATATTTCCTAATAATATCTCTAATTTTATTAAACCCAGTGTTATATGTTAATACAAGTGACTTACCAAGCTTTTCCTTGTCCCTGGCAGCCAGGATAGGTCTCATTTGTCCAGTTTCACAGTCTAGTAGGGAGACATAGTTACCCTTTAACCTTTTTTGAGTGACTTCACTGAATATACAATCTAAAAAGGTATCAGGGTAACCCCTGCTGGATAACATGTTTTTAATAGGTTACATTGTGTGTATTATTCACCTAGGTCTGATACCATGCGGGCAAGCCGCACACACTGTCCTTTTACCAAGGATTTTTTTTGATGCATGGGATGCCAGCTATTGAAATGAAGTAGCCTGTTGGAATATGTTGGCTTCCTATAAAGTGTTGAAATAAAACACTTATTCACTATGTTCTTCTTAATAATGACATCCAAATAATTGATCTTATTTTCACAAGTGGTCATGGCGAATTCCAAAAAATCTGTTGTACTATAGAGGTATTCAAAGAATTCATCCAATTTCTCATTGGTGCCATTCCAAAAAATTATGATGTCATCCAGGAAATGCCCATAAATTGACCAACATGAACTAGACATGGAACTGAGAATATAGTTTGTCTCCCAAAATGTAAGTACCAAGTTTGCAAAAATGGAGGCCTCCATTGCAACACCCCTTGTTTGTTTAAAAAGTTGTTGTTTAAAGATTATGAAATTATTTTCTAGTACTATCGCTACCAGTGTTCTTAAAGTAAGAATAAGGTCCAGGTTTAATCTGGAATATTGGGATAAATAACTAAAAAAATATTCGATCCCTGTGTCATGTGGAATCACCGAGAACAAGTCTTTGATGTCAATGGTGACAAAAGTAAGGTTTTCACTAAAGAGTTCCTGGGAAACCTTTGACAAAAGTCCCATGAATCCTTAAAACAGTAAGGATACTCTAATAAAACATTCTTAATATTGTCATCTATGAACTTAGTTATAAAGAATGTTTTTGATGCCTTTGCATCAACTATTGATCTAAGAGGGGGATCCCCGAGGTCTTTGTGTATCTTTGGGATCCCAAAAATTGTAGGGGTTCTCAGTTGCACTATCTTCAAATAGCTATACTGTGAGGGGGAAATTTGGTTGTTAGAAAGGAGGTCTTCATGTAGTACATCAATACGTTGGTATGCTATATCCATAACATTCAGACTTTTCTCTTTATAAATATCTGTGAATTACATGGACAACATATTATTATTATAATCATTAATGTCCATAATGACAAGCCCCCCTCCCTTGTCAGGTTTTATAACCCTAATCATGTCATTCTCACATATCCCCCTTAGTGTTGTAGCTCTGTCCATACTTAAGTTAACCAGAGAACTATGTATCCCTTCACACTGTCTAAAATGTTCACAAATTTTATTTTCACAAAGCTGTTCAAACACAGATACTACAAAATGATGAGTTGGATTAAAACAACCAGGCTACACACATCCTAAAGCCATCGGGTTACTGTTCTCACATCTTTTAAAAAAGAAGCCAAAATTCAGCTTTCTAGTAAACATTTTAAAATTGATCAGTACTTCATCAATATTTGAATTCCTGCCAGGAACAAAAGACATACCTTTTTCAAACAAATCAGCATGCACAGTTTGAATAGAAACATTACTGTAGTTGCATATTTTAAAATCAGCTTTTTGTTACAAACAATTTTTAAACCACCATTGTTGTCATTTAGTTCCAATAGAGGTGGGGGTGGCCTGTCCCTCTACCTCTCCCTCTCCCCCTCCATCCCTGATGGCCGCACTGTGCATTGTTCACAGTCCCCAGAATAGCCCCTCCCCTGATTCATAAGTCGTTCTGGCCTCCTCGGGGGGGGGGGTCTAAAGGGACAGATTCTTCTGGTAACAGATCTGCTGAATTGTCATTATGGTTGTTGTTAAAATTGTTCACACCGGCTCCACTAAGTTAATGGAAACTCTGGCCGGGTGGGGGCAGAGGGTAGGCAGTCCCATTCTTTTAGTCTCTCCGACCTCTTAACAGTTTCTTGACTTTATTGTCTTTTAGCCCGAGCAACAAATTGTCCACTTTAGTAAACACATCAATATACTCGACTTTTCTATGTTCAAACAACAGGTCTGCATGCAAACTTTTGTCAATTTGAAATATATTATCAGTTAGGATTACCGTTTTTTTATCATTGTTTTTGGTTAACAACTCTAACAATTCACAACCATCCTGTTAAACATTTTGAGTAACTCACTGTGAAATTCAAAGCCACGCTCAAGCTCCGTGGGAAATTTCCATGTTCTTAGGCCCTTGGGAATCAAGTCCTTCCATAGACACTCCTTAAAGTACCTGTTTTCTAGTTGCAACTTCCTGAATTTAAAAACACCTTATTCCAAACGCTTAAGCTGCCTGTCAGCTATCCCAAAGTGCTCATTTTGTTGGTTAGTTTCAGACGAAAGCACAAAACCACCATCAAGCCATTCTTTTAGAGAGTTTTTGCCATTAAAAGAGGGCCCACTCACTCCTCTGACATAATTTATCAGGTTATGAAAATCCGGTGGATCCAATTGGTTGCTGGGTGTCACCCTTGTTCTTTGAGCCGGAGTAATGCCATTGTCTGTATTAAAAAGCATTTGAGAATAAGAACGCTTTGTAGAATTACTACACCTTCTACATATATAGTCCATTTGCTGAGATAAATGCTCCACCAACTGTGTCAGTGCCCCAACGGACTGACTCAGCGCATTAGTTGTGGAAGGCAAATAGTGCTTGTGTAGATATAGGCTCATCCACCTCGGCTCCCTCCATAAACAAATCAACTAGAATAAAACAGAAGAACAGATAAGCTTAGGACCACAAAAGGTGGAAACATGAGGCAGAATCACTTATTTTTCCACTTTATTTAGCGCTTTCATCCTCACAGAGCAAGACTTCATCAGAATAAAATACAGGCCAAAAACTCACACTTAAGTACTCCAGAGAATATAACCCCTCCCATCAATGAACCAATCGTCAGAAATGGTTTAATTTTTTTTTTAAATGGAATCATGCTTTGATTCAATTCATACCTGTCATTCTCCACACTGGATCTGTCATTCACTTTCCTTTTGCCATTTTTCCAGTTACACTTCTCTTCATGGCTTGTTTTGTAACATAAACTATAGGGCTTGATTCCAGAAAAATTGCTCTTGGTATAAGTGACTAACTCTGATGCAAGCCTGCTCCAGTTCCTAAAGACTTGCTCTCAGTGTAAGTGACTTACTTCACTGCAAGGCCCATCTGTAAATCAGGCGTATATCGGGGTCCAGATTCCAAAAGTCTTGCTGTCGGTGTAAGAGACTTACTATGATGTAATACACTGGAGTAAGTCACTTACACCGAGAGCAGCACCATTAGTCTTGTTTACACAAACCAACATGTTTCAACTACACAAAACATTTTGTCACTTCAAAAACATGCTTACTTCTGTTTTTTGGTGAATAGAAATTAGATTCATAGAACAGCTGCATCCTGCTGTAATTGTGGTGTATCCTTTCAAATTAGTTGTTAATGCTCGATTGCTACATCTACAAAAACACCACAACAAAGATCTGTTTTTCAGGGCTTCTGGCAGTCTTTTTCCAAACTAGTCAGGCTCAGCTAGTTTGTCCAGTTTTGCTGTATAGTCTAGAATGATGCCATGCCTCACATAGCTTCTTTTAATGCAACCTTTAACATTCTGCATTGCCAAACAGCTTCATACTTCTATGCTTGTAGTAAAGTCTGTACAGTCTTAGTAATTAATGCTACCACACTGTGCATCAAATTATATATATATATATATATATATATATATATATATATATATAGATAGATAGATACATACATACATATAGATATGTAGATATATGTGTGTGTGTGTGTGTGTGTGTGTGTGTGTGTGTGTGTGTGTGTGTGTGTGTATGTGTGTGTGTGTATTTATAGTTGCATGAAAAAGGAGAAATAAATTATTTAAAAACATGTCATGTGTGTGTGTGTATTTATAGTTGCATGAAAAAAGGGAAATAAATTATTTTAAAACGTCATGAATGTGCCCTTCTCATTATGCTCTTCCTCCATTTAATGGATTTTTGCCATTTACTTACATTTCCACCCACATCCTTAAGACATGCTGTTAGGTGAACTAGCAGTCTGGTAAGTTGCCTGCAGGGTGTGTGTGCGTGCATGGCCTAATATGTGAATATTAATTCATTTTACTTTTGCGCAACTTGTTTACAGGAATTCACTCTGTTCACTCGTATTACCATTTGAGCATTAATTTTGTCCCTTCTAATGTCAAAAAAGTTACTGCATCACTTTTGCCGATAGATAAAAAATCCAGTCTTTGTTAATCATTGTAATATTCAACTATTAGAAACAATGTTTGACTACTTTATTTATAATTATTTCCTGGTAAATGTTTAGTAGTTGCTGTTCAGAAATCTTACTGTATGGTCGTTAAGATCAGTTGATTCTGCCTAAAATCATACTAATTAAGCCACCGTGTGATAAAAGTGTCAATCAACAGCAGTGACACAACCATTTAGTCTTCACTTTGGATAGTATTTTACACTTCTTCTGGTTAAGTTCTACTGTATTCTGCAGTCACAGATGGTTTTTGGGCACATAAGTTGTTCTTGTCACCATCTTGGGTATCTGTACAGCATAACATTACACTTGTTTGTTTGTGTCTTTCGGCTTTTCCCGGTTAGGGGTCGCCACAGCGGAACTCTGGTCCACTAATGATTGGCAGTAGATTTTTTTACGTACTGGCTTGCCAGGCCTAACGCACAACCTTCAATGAAGGAATGCCCATTCACGCATGTCGCCACACAGAAGACGCTCTAACTGAGAATCAAACGGGCAACGTCTAACTGTGAGGCGGCAACGCTACTGACACTTAAATCAAAGCTACTATGTATGCATATTTTACTTACTGACACAGGAATATAATGGCATCCTAGTTTGGCACATGCACGCACAAACACACACACACACGCACACACACACACACACACACACACACACACACACACACACACACACACACACACACACACACATGTATGCATGCACAGTACAACTTATTTCTTCCAGTTAAGCTAAAAAGTTAGATTTTATAAAAATTATCAGTTTAATTGGGCCAAAATGACAAACTACTCATTAATGGAATGTAAAGTCAAGCGAAGACTAATTATGAAATAAAAATAAGAACTGAAGTAGGAAGGTGTAATGTTGTGTTTTACTGGGCATGTGCCAGACAATGCCTTAAGAGCAATAGCACATGCTGTCACTTTAAGAATTCTGGGAACTCTGATGTCTTCAGAAAAGAGTTCAGATGATAATTATCAGTTACAATGTTGCTATGCATAAATTATCCATGAAAGGAAGAGCCTGCCTTATTTAGCTCATGGCACAGTAGCTATCAACCTAATGACACTGATAGTTAAGGCATTTAAATAACATAGCTGTGGGGGGGGGGTGTAAGCCGTGGTGGCGCAGCAGTAGCATTGTCCCCTCACAGCAAGAGGTTCTCCTGTTTGATTCTTGGCTGGAGCGCCTTCTGTGTGGAGTCTGCATGTCCTCCCCGCGATCGTGTGGCGTTCGAAAAACATGTGTAAATGGGCGTGCCTTCGTTGAAGTTTGGGCATCGAGCTGGCACCTCGGCACTGTAAAAATCTACTGTCAATCATTAGCGGACCGGAATTCCACTGTGGCAACCCCTAACCAGGAAAAGCCGGAAGAAGAAGCTGTGGGGGGGGGGGTGTGGGGACAGAAAGCCGACCATGTAAAATAAACACAACAAACACTTACCTATGTTACTAGATGAAATGGAATTAATTAATCAATGTATTTTAAATGATCTCCTATTTACAGTGGATTCATAGAAGGCTATGTACCGTAATATTTTTGTACAGGTTGATAAGAATTGTAATTATAACATGAAAAGAAAAGAAGGAAAATTAGAAAGGGACACTAGGGAATACAAGGAGGGTGTGGCATACCCCAAACCAAGGTCCTTTTCAAATTATACTGAATCATGAACAAGGGATAGAGGTAACAGAGTATACATGGATCAACCGCCTCAAGGGGGTGATTTGGATAGTATACACACAGTACAAAATCAGGATATCCCTTCGGATCCCCCCCCTATGGAGATCGGACAGGAAAAGAAATCAAAATCTAGTCCATTACAATTACTACAATTACAAGGGGAATGCCAGGAGGGAAACAAGGAGATAGTTAATCTAAATATTGGCACTTCACCAAACAGGACAACATTTTCACCTTTAAGAATTACAAGATATTCAATTATAGTAGTTTAGATATCATTGTAGAATACTTCAGTTTATTTTCCAAGGGTTTTAAATGTATTCCGTCTAGGAAAGTCAACATCCCCAGAGCTATTGTGGATTTAAAACTTTTTATAAGGAAAAAGAATTTGACCTTATTTTTTGACAATGAATCACGGGACAAGCAACCCCACCTTTCTTTAAGGAAGAAAAGTACCTTTAACTCTCCCCCCTCTTCATCCACAACTTAGAAATTTGGAAAACGTTTTGGAAAGGGAAATCAGGAAAGAAATGAATAATCATAGAGTTTTTACAACCTTTCCAAGGAAGAAAGGAGCTTATTAGACTTCTTGAAAAGTAGTAAAACAGTGAGAATCATGCAACCGGATGAGGGGGGTGGTACAGTTTTAATGGATGGTATTTTGTACGAATCCAAAATGAAAGAATTGTTGAACGATAACAACAAATATTCCAGGTCCTCCATCAATGAAATAAATAAGCCAATTCTAAAATTAATGTCATGCTTAATGATTTGTTATTAGAAGGATCTATTAATCTTGACACATATAATTTTCTGATCAATGAGAGTGTTGATGGAGAAGTACAGAGAATGCCAGAAGGAGTTGCATTGTGTCTTTGTGGATTTACAGAAAGCATATGACAGGGTGCCTAGAGAAGAGTTGTGGTATTGTATGCTGAAGTCGGGAGTGTCAGAAAAGTATGTAAGAGTGGTACGGGATATATACGAGGGTAGTGTGACAGCGGTGAGGTCTGCGGTGGGAGTGATGGATGCATTTAAGGTGGAGGTGGGATTACATTAAGGTTCAGCTTTGAGCCCTTTCTTATTTGTAATGGTGATGGACAGGTTGATAGACGAGATCAGACATGAGTCCCCGTGGACTATGATGTTTGCAGATGACATTGTGCATTCTGTAGTGAGAGTAGGGAATAGGTGGAGGAGACCCTGGAGAGGTGGAGATATGCTCTAGAGAGAAGAGGAATGAAGGTCAGCAGGACTAAGACAGAATATATGTGTGTGAATGAGACGGAGGATAGAGGAATGGTGAGGATGCAGGGAGTAGAGGTGGCGAAGGTGGATGA
Organism: Protopterus annectens; assembly: GCF_019279795.1. NCBI lineage: Eukaryota > Metazoa > Chordata > Ceratodontiformes > Protopteridae > Protopterus > Protopterus annectens. Next base: position 946,207,360 of record NC_056746.1, on the reverse strand, counting down.
GTTTAAATACTTTTGATCAACAATTCAGAGTAATGGTGAGTGTGGAAGAGAGGTGAAGAAGAGAGTACAGGCAGTTCAAAAAGTATTCTCTAAATTCTTTAAGGAATGGTTTGTGATTCATGTTGTGTAATAAGTATTTATGTGCCTAGAGGTGCTTAATAGCTAGGGTCTTGAACCCTTCCCAGGATGGAATTTGCCTATTTTTCCAGTTTAAGGAGATATAGTATTAAATTAACATAAATATAGATATCAAAGCTCTGTAGTTCCTCTCATGTAACCCTGGAGGTGGGATATGGAGAACAGTAAATTCCCAAGAGAGAGTAGATTTTCTGTAGCCTATTTTCTCCAATAAAACGCTCAAGGCACACCATAACCTGTAAGTACATTTGCAACTCCAGAAAGCATGTAGTATATCATCCAATTGATTTGGGCAAAATTGACAGTAAGGGGAGTAATTGGGATATATTTTATTAAGTATGTCGGGAGTAAGGTACGCGTTATTCATTATCATGAGCTGAGTATATTTAAGTTTTTTGAGGGGTATAAACCTGGAACTAATTCTTATGGCTGAAATCTGATTTAGGGTAATGGAATTATTACGTTTTAACCAAGAGTTGGAATAAATGGGTTCCTTATTTGTTTTAAGTGCCATGATAACTTTATAGGTATTTGAAATCTTTTTTTTTTTTTTACTAAGAAGTAAGTTCCACAGTGTTTTACAATTTGAGATATCCTTATCAGAGACCAAGGGATTCTCCAAGTAATTATGGACTAATTCTCTGATCTGTCTTAATATGATTGTATATTTTTTTGGCAAGTTCAAATTAGTTCTTAGTTCCACGAGTGATAGCTGTTTAAAGAGAAAAAGATTGGAAATAGAAGTAAACTTGAGCAGGGGGTATTGTTCCAGATTTAACATGTGTCCATTCACTCTTAAATTAGGGTTAAGGTGTAGTGGTTGCAAAGTATTAAAGGAGTGAGTTAAATTCAGGGAACTGAAAAGGTTTTGAAGTATCCTTATACTAAATTTGATGCCTTTTAATAGTTTAACAAAGCCCAAACTTTCTTTGTTCAGGAAGGGTAACGCCGCTGGATTTATGCTTAGAGATTTAACATAATTATTATACTGGATGACCCAAGTAGGGGCTCAAAGAGTGTGTGTCTTATTGTAGGAGGCAATGTTTAGAATTCTACTTCCGTTGATAATTTCAAAGTATGTTTTAAAGTTGGGTAGACCCAGTCCTCCCTGTTCCGTGGGGAATGTAAGTCTCAAATAACTAATTCTAACAGATTTGGAGGCCCAGATAAATTTTGAAAGAAAATAAATAATATTTCTGAAGAATTTATTATGTATTATGGTCATTGTTGTGTTAAATATATATAGAAATCTGGGGAGAATGTTCATTTTAATGATAGCCGTTCTGGCAAGAAAAGGAAGCTTAAGATTAGACCATCTGTTTAGATCTCCCCGGATATTAGACCAACATTTTGACATGTTATCCTGATATTGGGAATAGTTCTCTTGGGAAAAGGATATCCCAAGATATTGAAGTTGTTGTTTAATACTTATACCTGTATTAGCGAAAATATTAGGGAAAGGAGAATAAATGTTTATCGGAAAGATTAGTGATTTATCTCTATTAAGTTTGTAGTTTGCCAGATTAGAGAAGGAACAGATGGAAGAAAGAATTTTAGATGGATCTGACCCGGGGAGTGAAAAGTAAATGTTTAGGTCGTCTGCGTATGCAGAGAGAGAAATTTTGGTGTTAAAAATACTAGGTGTGTGATGGAAAGTTTTCTGTTTGATCAACAGGAATAAAGGTTCAATGTAGAGGTTAAATAATAATGGGGAGAGGGGGCAGCCTTGCCTAGCAACATTGAGAATTTTAATTCTATTAGATATATGTTTATTTATTTGTAAGATGGTGTACGCATTAGAATATAAGGTTTTAATAGTGCTGATTATAAAGTTTGGAAAATTGAAAAACGGGAGACTATTGAAAAGGAATTCAGTGCTGATACGGTCAAAAGCCTTGGAAGCATTAATTGCTAGAGCATATAGGGGAGTTTTATTTAAGGAAAAAAGAGAGATCATGGCTTCTAGAGACAGTGTGTGGTCTATAGTTTGTCTGCCCAAGATGAATCCAGACTGTTCTGATGAAACGATGGAAGAGATAACTAACTTCAGTCTGTTAGCTAAAATTGTAGCCAAAATTTTCATATCAATATTAACAATAGAAATGGGTCTATAATGCCAGGGGTTTTTGGGGTCACCATTATGCTTTGGTATAAAGATGGTTCTGGAAGCATTCAGATGTATATCCTTAAAACTGAAAGTAATAATATTATTATACAAGAGAAGCAATGCTTTACAGATTTTTGGAGTAAAACATTTATAAAATTCTGCCGTAAACCCATCAGGACCAGGTGATTTATTAGGTTTAAGGTTATTGATAGCCATAGATATTTCCTGCGTAGAAATTTCCCGGTCTAGAAGTTTTTTTTGATTCTTCGACAATTTAGGGAAGGTTAAACTGTTATAGAAAACCTGAAACTCTTCCTTATTAGCAGAATTTTCAATAGGGCCATATATCTGAGAGTATAGGTTTTCAAAAAGACCAAGAATCTCCGTAGTACCCTGATATTCCCTCCCCTGATGTGAAATTTCAGAAATAAATGGAGATGATTTATTCATATTTATTACTCTGGCCAGGAATTTAGAGGGGAATTGGGCCAGCTCCGAATAATTTGCTAGAGATTTAATTTCATGGAAGTTAAGGTCTTCCGCTTGCATGGATAAAAGTTCCTTTTGCAGCAGAAACATTTGTTTTTCTAGCTCGGAAGTGTGATTTTGTTGGATTTCCATTTCTATGTTATGAAGTTTGGAGGTAATATCTGATTCCTTCTTATTGAGTAGTTTCTTGTAGTATGAGGCTTTATTAATCAGAAGCCCTCTGATCATAACCTTGGTAGCAGCCCAAGAACAGTCTAGAGCAGTCTGTAAAGAGATACTGGATTGGAGAAATTCGTCCAGATAGAACTCCATGTGTGAAAGGATTTCTTCTTTCTTGAAAAGGTTAGGGTTTACTTGCCACCAAATAGCTATGTTCTTTGAGGGTCTTATGTCCTTCAATTGAATAGACAGGGAAATCCAAGAGTGATCAGAGGGGCTCCTGGGGTAGTTGGAGAAAGAATTATCCTGGTTACTGAAAGACGAGGAGATCAGAAAAAAGTCCAGCCTAGACCAGCTTTTAGCGCAGTTAGAGAAAAAGGTGAATTTGTTATTTTTATGGGTGGTTTTATTAAAGATATAGGGATCAAAAAGGTTAAAGTCATCCTTAAGCTCCGACAAGGATATGGTTAAAGAGAAATTAAATTTAGCCTTAGTATTTGTCCTATCATTATTTGGATCCTGTAATGAATTCCAATCACCCCCAACAATGTAATAATGATTAGGAAATAAAGCAAGAAGTTTATGGATCTGCATAATAAAATTTTGCTGACCTGAGCATGGGAAATATATGTTTAAAATCAATATGGGTTTGTCAATAAGTGAGCATGTTGTGACAAAATAACACCACCTACCATCAGTATCTGAGTCACATTTTACTATGTCCAATAAGAATTTGTTTTTAATTATAATAGCAACCCCTGCGCTATTAGATTTGGCCCCAGAGGCTATTATCTTCTTAATCCAGGGTCTTCCCCTGTCCTGGTCCCATTGATTGTCATAAAGATGAGTTTCTTGGACAAAAACAATGCTAGATGTGGACTTAAGAGTCAGATGCATAAAAAGTTTTTTCTTATTGGTATCTTGTAACCCTTTGATGTTCCACGATTCTATATCGAACATTTGCATAAAAAAAGAGAAAAAGAAAACCTAAGAAGTTATGAGAGCAGAGAAAGGAGGAGAATAAACAATTGTCTATCACTCTTATAAAGTGTAACGAATGTGAGTGGGCAAGTATAAAAAATCCTTCCTGTTTTAATCCCGTGCCTAACCACCACCCTCTAAATCCGGAAGGGGCTGGGATATTAAAGAGAAACACTAAACATAATAACCTTTTACAGCATTTATTGGGTCTCCCCCGAGTGGAGAGACATGTACATCCCAGAATTTTATTCCTAAAATGCCAGAAACTAAAACGCATAACGATCCCAAGCAGTACCAACTTACACTCAAAGCTCAGCTATAATAAAGTTCTAAATATATGTTTGAGCAACTATAATTGTGACAGTTAATATGAATCAAATGGGTTGACAAAGCTGTTATAATTAGTGCTTAGTTAGGGTGGTACTCATATCAAAATACCTGTTGTTAAGTAACTGCCACTATTAACAAAAGTGGAGAAGCATCAATCCCCAAAGTAAAAGTTAAAACTTATAAAACGTGTAAAAACTATTGTTAAGTACTATAGTCCATAATCCTGAAGACTAAGAAAGTATATTAAACAGAGAAAAAGAAAAGGAAAGGAGATTAGCATAATTCAACTTGCATGCTGACATTCCTGCTTTTGATAAAGCCATCAATGTGACACCATTCGAGATTCCTATAAAGAATAGGGTACCCAAACTAGTGTTGGTTTAAACATCTGTCATCAAGAGAAAAATACAATATAGGTATCAAGTCATACACCGAATATTTATAAAGCACGCTAATTAACTCAACTAGGCAGTGAATTTATATCACAGTGCATGACCAATAAAAAGGTAACTGAGTGAGCTTGTCTAAATCTTCAGGTGAACAATAAACACAACCTTCACCCAAAATATTGCTGGGTACAGAATGCTAACTATAAAACTCTATTCACAACTATGTATCTTCGGTTTTCCTATCAGTTATAGTTGAATATTAGAAACTACACCAAAACGCCACCATGAACACAACCTTCTAACTGGCCAAAACATGGATCAAATAAGTGATATTAGCTTTTCTTATCCATAAGTTACGTTAGTTGCACCATACATGTGTTTAAGAACAAGAATAAAGTTTGCCTTCTGATATAAAATCTTGTGCTGTCAACACAACTACAATCCATAATGCACAAGGTCGCTCAGACCTGTCTTTATATTTAATTAGGCATACTGTTCTTATATACACATAAGTCAAGAAGGTGTAAAATAAAAGAGATGCTTTGCATATTTATATGCTATGCATACTGTCGGGGAAGCTCCGTTCTATAATAAACGGCAAAACAGAGTAGCAGTTCATGTAGGTGACATAAAGCGACTGCAGAAGATGTGTGGATAATAAATGAGCGCACTAGGAATTCAAGCTGATGAAATTTATCCATTTCGACATAACAGGATGGATACACAGTCAGTTCTTTGTAAGATTAAGTCCTATAACTCCGGATGATTAACTGTTGACAGTGCAGGGCTTCTTAATGAGTGGAGCCTTGAAACACGGACAGGGCTGTAGTAAAGCAGACCAGATAGTGTGTATCAGTAGTATCCCTTTAAGAAAGACTAAAAGGATCATGGTAGAAACAGGGCTGAAAGTTCCTGCAGCTAACATCCAAAATGGAGGATATTCAGACCTGCGCCTGCAATGCAAAGGGAAACACGGGGGAACAGGATTACAAAACGGCCCCAAAGACGCTGGAGGGATCATCGATCGATAAAATGGGCTGAAACGATCCAAAAGCAGATCCAGAGGAACCTCATGAGGCTAACAAACATGCGATGTACAATACTTAATGTAAGTTGCTGTTTTAAATAGCAGGACCAGGACTTTCTTTAAAAACTTGAGAGAATATTGTTGAGGCTTCCTTGGCATTCTGAGCAGATAACTCAGATCCCAAATGTTGAAATATCAAGATATTAGGATATTTCATTTGGAATCTTATTTGTTTTTTAATTAAATAAGCGCAGAAAGGGGCAAGCTTTTGACGTTCCATCCTAATCTGAGATGGTAGATCAGTTGAGAGGGATATTTTAGCTCCTTTCCATTCAATAAACTTTTTGTTTCGAGCCGCAGTTAACAGTTTGCTTACATGTTGGTAGTTGAGTATTTTCACGTATACGGATCTCGGCTTTGTTTTATCATAAGGTGGTCTAAGGGCTCTACGGACTCTGTCAATAATAATCTGGTCTGAGAGAGGAGATTTATCCAGGAAAATGTGAAAGATTGCAGAAATGTTTTCCAGCAATGCAAGGTTGTCTATAAGTTCCGGTATGCCTCTTAAAATGATGTTGTTACGCCTGGACCTAGCTTCAAGGTCCACTAATTTCTGCTGCATGTCCAGGATGCTTAGGGCATTAGACTTTTGTTCTTTCTGTAGTTGTTCAATTTTGATCTCGTTGTCAAAAACCTTAGCTTCTGTTTTGTCAATTCTAGTGAGTATTCTGTCTAGTGATTCACTGAAAGTTTTAAGCTGCTGTGAGAAGCTTTGAATTGCAGTTTGGATAGGCTGCAGGGCCAGTTTTAAGTGCTCCATGCTGGCGGGATCAGATTTCACTTTAGCAGGTGGTTTTGTAGATTCCTGTTGCTTGGCTGTTCTAGCCCTTTTAGGAGTTGTATCTTTTTCTGGTGATGAAATAGCCGAGAATTTAGCTTTGGTACTTTGTGTTTCCATGGAATCAAGTTCTTGAGACATATCACAGGGAAAATTAAGAAGTACCTTTTCTTATGCTTCTTCTTTTGTCTCTCTTATTATCAGATGAGTGTAGGCCTCAGAGCCCTATGCCACATGGACAGCCGGGAGCAGGGAGATAATCACACAAGATCAGCGTTAATCCTTCGAATAAGGACTTCTGTACCCAAAACAGGATGAAGAGATTAGCCTCAGGTAAGTATCTTAAAGCTGAGATGAGATTATTATTCGCTGCTTTTACTTCTCTCCCAAGAAATAAGGATGATAAGTTAGAGTAGCAGAGCTATAGAGTTACACTGCTTATAGGATGGCAGCCATATTAGATCTCCAGAGTTTTACACCTTTTTTATGTATTCATGGATTTAACAGTTAATAGTATTTATTTATTTATTTATTTATTTATTTCCACGGTGGTGGTGCTGCGGTAGAGTTGTCGAACAACAACAACAACAAGTATTTATTTATTTATTTATTTATGTACACATTTACATATTCATTATTTATTGTTTTAAATGTTTTGATATGAGATACTACACAGCATATGTATTTTAAATACAAACAATTTTTATTCATATATTTATTAAGGTGATTTTAACCCTGATGTATAAAGAAAATTAACGAGTTTCTTTTTAAACAATGAATTTGATTGCTTCAATCAACCAATAGTTCTAAGCAGAGATTGGTCTGTGATTCACAGCCACACATATAAGAAGTCAGTTAGACTAATATGGGGTATTTGCATCTGATGAAGGTGTACGAAAACGTACTATTATTTGATAGCGTTCATGTGCTTTGGTGTTTTCTATTACACGTTATCAGTTTTTCCGGCTTGGTTTGTGGCATTAAACTTCTTTATTTTACTTCGGACTGGGGCCCTTATTTGGTACTCATCAGCGAACCTTGGATTTTGATAGGGAAGTAGTCTGCTTGTTAGGTAAGGGAAGCCTATTCAAGAAACAGGGGATATGTTGGGTTAGGTACCTGTCATGCCATCCCTTCGCGTTGATGTGATAACATAGGTTTAGGTCACTAAAACTATACCTCTTCATTTGTATGTCATTATATGGTAATTTACATGCTACCTTTTGTGTGACTTTTAGGTCATACTGCCATAGTGTTATTTGGCTTTATAAATTTTCACCGAGTTGTGCATTCTGGTTTTCATTGCAAACTTTACTGACTGTCCGTGCATACCTCCACTCTTATTATTTGTTACTGAATGCTATATAGGGACAACCATCATTTTTGCACTTTTTCTAATCATGCCCCTGGCCTGGCTACAGCTGAAAAAAAAACATATGGATCAACACATCTATCAGTTAACAGAAGGCATGAATGAATAAATACTAATCTGTACAACTTATGTGGCTTATTTTGTAAAGACAGTATCTGACTACAACACAATGACTATCCATGTGCAACTAACAGTGGGTAAAACTGCCTTCCAGATTATAGCCTGCTACAGACCACCCTCCCAAGCCCAGGATCCCCACTCGGCCTTCCTGAGAACACTGGAAAATATGAAGGTCTCTCCAAACACCATTATATTGGGCGACTTCAACTATCCAAACATAGACTGGGAGCATTACTCTAGCTCCAACACCCTAGCCCAAAGATTCCTAGAATTCATAAACTCAAATGCTATGGAACAGAAAATCCAAATCCCATCGAGCTACACGCTCGAGAGACTTGAACCTCAGCACTGAAATAAATAGGACATGCTGGAGGGACAGATTCATAACCCAGAGGCTCCCTTCACTCTGGAATAAAATCCCAGTCCAGGTTAGGCAGAGTCCCTCATTGACTCTCTTCAAGAGGAATCTTGATGAGTGGATGGAAGATCATAGGTTTACCCCGGGGTATCACTTCTGTGTCACTGTTAGACAGAGGCACAGTATACTAACCTCGAAAAAGGGCATAGCAAAATTAATTTAAAATGGGTGGCGAAAGCCAAACATACTCTGGCTAGGCTTATAAATGCCCTAGGGCAGATAGCCTAGTATGAACCTGTGTACCTATGAACCTATGAACATACTTCCATTTAACTTTAAACACTGCCTACATCTTCTCTGAGGATGGTTCTTGGTTAGAAAAATCCTATACACTTATGATTTAGGAACCAGAATAATATCCATTTCAAGAGTTACTCTCAGGTAATAAAGAAAGCCCCATCAGGAAATGCTTCCACTTTAAACAGACCTAAGCTAACCAGAGGTACCTACCAAATATGTAAACTTCACTCATTAATGTAGGCCTTGCTTCCTAGAAACAAGGATGCGGATAGCTAGAAGTATCTAGGCCTCATTCTGCTCCCTCAGTCTATGCGAAACATTTCAGCAGATTGATGTTGTCCACTTCATCTCATCATAATAACTGTCATCATCCATTTAATCAGAGGCCCTGTCCCCAAAATGTCACTAATTCTATGTTTACAGAACATCAGACTTACTAAACCTACATGATTGATATGAACCTAATGTATTTTCTTCAAAATCCAGTCTATCCGATGCACAGCTGTGTAAAGTCTCCTCTACTCTGTATTTCACCATTTTTCAACAGTTTTACCTGCACATTCTGGATGCTGGGATCTTCTCCTACTTCTAAATGGACAGTTTCATAAATGTGAATGATCCCTACAAGCATACAGACAAATACACACACAACCCTTTGGTCTTATTCTTGAAAGTTATGCTATGGTATAAAGCTAGCCTCAGTTCTCAAATCCTGGGAACCATGTTATACACATACCCTGACCTAGACCTACGTTCATAGCCCTGTCACCTTTAAACATCCCCTTTCTCTATGCTTTATTTTCACCCTACCTATTGGGTCATGTTGTAAAAACTTTGTCAAAACACGGGGAAGTAAAAATGACCTAAACAGCTAGCCTGGGTAAATGCTCAGCTGAATATTAGTCTTAAAGTGCACAGCCCTGCATGTAAACATATCATCCCCCAGATGTCTTTATCCACTCTCAGCTTGCTCTAGAGTTTGTTTACAGCTGATTTATGGCTTCAGATCAAAGTACATCATGCAATGTGACTATCTCACATGCTTCAGTGAATGCCTGGTTACAGCAGTACATACTTTATTGCCATCCCTGTTAAATGTTTTACTTATTACAGCTAGTAAACTATATTATATATGTGTAGCTGTAAATAAGAAAATGTGTTCACCTGCTTTTCCTGTAAGCAAGCTGAATGTCAGCTGGCAGAGGCCAGTGACCTATTTTTTGTTATTATGTTGTGGCTATCATGTTCAGATCTCGTGATGAGCTGTAAAAAATGATCAGTGAAACAGTTTAAACAGGGTAAGAAAGAAACAAAACCTGAACACGCAAGCAAAAATAAATAATACTTAGCGCGCTCCTAGACAAAAGACATTGGAAATCAAAGTAATTTACAATGTGCAAAAACAGGGAGCCCACAAGAACAGCTTTTATAATGCTGTGCAAGAAGAGAATTTGAGACATCTGTATCCCCAGAGATAAGGGCCTGCTACTGAAATAGCTTATAATGTCGTATGTCTTGGGCTATTCAACACCAAGTTTGCAAAATGTATGTGTATGGATACCTCAAGCAAACAATGCATGCACAAGTGAGTGATACATTAAACCTTGGGGTGGGAAAGGGGGTTCAAGCATGACCTGTATCTGAGAAGCCCTAATCTAAGCACATGCTGCTCACTGATGGAAAGGATATGCATTCAAAAAATCTCAGGTGAGGTGTACAGCTAGTAGAGAAAGAGTGCCTCAGTCTGTCCCTCTGCCAGCCAGTCAGGTTATCTCAGAAACAGCTCTTAATACGTTTCATGTACAATACAGAATACAGGAACACAAGAGTAACCAGATGTATCCACAAAGAACAGAAGGGATTCAGTAGTGAAGCATCATCTACCCTAAAATGGGAGACCAAAGGAACTATACAAGATTCCAGTTTAAAACAGAATATTAGATACTTGCTTGGGGATGGCTGAAGCTGTTTCATTGTCATCAGTATGGGTCAGGAAACAAACTCTGCAGATGACGTATCTAGACTAGAAAATAATACTACTGATAGTGCAGGTGGTAACAAAAGATCACAACGTCACATCATAGTACTGTGCAGAGGTAAACAGAAGAGACACACACACACAAGCAGATACAGACACACGTACATACCTACACAAACACATATACACAAAGACACACATGCATGCACCTACACAGACATGTAATACACACACACACACACACACACACACACACACACACACACACACACACTCACCCCATGTTTATCAGCAGGTATAAAACCCTTGCAAATCAAACTAATCTTTCGGCTTTTCCCGGTTAGGGGTCACCACAGCGGATCACCTGTCCGCTCATGACTGGCAGTGGAGTTTTATGGTGTCGAGTTGCCAGCCCGGCACCCAACCTTCCACAGAAGGCACACACATGCACGCACTCACACCTAGGGCCAATTTAGAGTGTCCAATCCACCTACAGAATGTCTTTGGGATGTGGGAGGAAACTGGAGCACCCGTTGCAAAATAATAATAAGTAAATGTGCAATTGAAAAGTCATTATAAACAGTAAAACATGTTAAATTATTTGTAAGCAAGTACTTGTAATGCCCATGTTGAATCAAAAATGATTGAAATAGGCCACCACAGAATTGAGGGTTATTTTCCCATTTCCTGCTTGGGAAATAGGCCACCACAGAATTGAGGGTTATTTTCCCATTTCTTGCCTGGGATTAAATGAACAGATTATGAAGATGGCCTGTTCTGTAATGTACTCTTTGTTCCTATCAGGCTTCTATAAGTAACAATAAATAGGCTGTATCAGTTTATTTTAGCAAAAACACCTTCTCTAAAAACTGCATATAACAGATTGATGGTTTACTGTATTTAACAAATGGTACTTATTATCCGAGTCATATTGTGACTTTTATGCTGTGTTAAAAGGTCAGTTTAAACATCTATCTTGCAGTTTTGTCTGATGCTATAATAAATCACATGATCTCTAAGCTAAACAGCTGATTGCAGCCCAACATGTGACACAGCATTTCCTGTTTCAGCACTTTATGACCTTTCAGCACAACATAAAAAGAAGAGTGGAGAAAGGAATAGAATTTTTCTTATCTTAAGTTTATGTAATGATATGCAGGGAAATGCGTGACTCTTGACGTTTACATATGCCCCTGGTGTGTGTGTGTGTGTGTGTGTGTGTGTGTGTGTGTGTGTGTGTGTGTGTGTGTGTGTGTGTGTATGCATTTTATGTGTGCAAAACCCTTGAGACTTTGCAAATGTTAGCAAGCACCAACCACCTTGTTACCCAGATTTTTCAAAAAGTATTATTGCAAAAGTTATGTTTCATTAGTTCTTTCTTCAATAACGCATCTAGGAGTGCATTTCTATTTTATGAATGACTTAAGAGATTTGATTTGGCCAAAAGGCTTGCTAGTATTAAAAATATCCAGGAAGAGCCACTGAAATGTAACCCAAGTAATCAAGAAATAGTTTGTGCGCAGCTTATCTAAAGTATTAAATTAAGCTGCTACACTGCACAGATTCTGTGACATTTATACGGCTCACAACTATAGCTGGTACTTGAGATTCCTACTCTTTTCTTTTGTTATAAACTGATTATTTTTGAAAAATGTAGAAGATGGAATGTGACTACCTTAACTGAATATGTGCTACTAAGGAAACGTGACCATATATACGGTGTTCTTTTCTATTTAATATTTTTGGCCCCTATACAACGGACCATTGGCTGCCACTGGTGCATCTGTTGCAGTTGGATGCTGGGTCGCACTCCCAGACCTAATCTAAACTCATTCTGTTGCCCAAAATCAGACTGAGGCATTCCAATGTAGTTTCATACTCACAGCTGTAGGGATTTTTATTTGGTAGCCATTTGAAATGTTGGGACCTGCTTTAGCGAGTATCAATGCTGAAACTGAATGGCAAAAGAATGGATTAATATATACTAAGTCCAAAATTGCCATTTCTCAAAATATTCCATTTTCTTCAAGGTATGGAGAGCACAAAGTTGTTTTTTATAATTTCCGAGGTGTAAGGTGCTTGACTGCCATAGCAGGGGAGTGGGGGAGGGGGTTGTCCCTGCAAAAAATAAGTTTAAAGGAGAAGTGTGATGTTTGACATTTGCTCTTCTCCTACATTTTTGGTGCCTTTTTTGGCATGTCAGCATTTAGCATTATGAGTGCTGACATTTCAGTAGGAGCCTTTTATTTACATACCCCACCCATTTCCCTGCCCCAGCTCCAAAAATGCCATTACAGCTAAGAACATTTGTCACTGTGTGCCCTGATATTTTCTAAGCATGGGATGCACAACCCTAGTATCAACACCAGGGCTAGCATTCCTGCTAATAACTGCAAGCTGGTAAAATATTACTGCCTTTTTTATCTTACCGTTATAGGCAGAAACTAAAACAATCTAACCTTATTTTACTGGATACTATTTATCTATGCAGAAAGGTAAGTGATTGTTAGTATTTTTTTATTTTTATTTTATTCTAATCTTAAATGACATCATGAGTGCAGACATACTGATGTGATTTGTTTTCTGGCTAAGTTTTCTCTTTCCCACAATGCACTTTGTCATCAGGAAAAAGATTATAATGCCCTGCTCTGTCCTACATGATTTTCTTTCCATTTACTTTGAATGGCAGTGCTTGATTACCGCTTACTTTTAAAGCCTTGCTCACAGCATCAGTATCTTCTAATAACGGTCATAGAGTTTGAATACTCAGCCTTCTTCTACACTATAGTGAGATCCCCCCATTCAGCTGCATAAAGTTGTTGTTGTTTGTCTTTCGGCTTTTTCCCGGTAAGGGGTCGCCACAGTGGAACTCCAGTCTGCTAATGATTGGAAGTAGATTTTTTTTTACGAAACGCCGAGGTGCCAGCTCGACGCCCAACCTTCAACGAAGGCGTGCCCATTTATACACGCATGTCTTTTGAACATTATCCAACCGCGGGGAGGACATGCAGACTCCACAAAGATAATTACCCTTTTATTTTTATTTTGTTTACCAGGAAAAGTGCAACTGAGAACTAGGCCCATTTTCAGTGGAGGCCTATGGAGAAAAGCTCAAAGAAATAGTAGATGCACTATATAACAAAGTCTAAACAAGGTCTAAACAATATAAACAAAATACTGAAATTCACTGAAATTAATAGAACATTCAGCATCATTTACAGTATTTATAGAAATATCCACTGTAATATTAGCACGCACACCAGAAAAAGCATATGCATATTTATTTAAAGGGCACACCCTGCTGGTATCAGGCCTTTCTCTTAACTTCACTTTCTTAATCCTCTAGTTGCTCACCTGACTGTGACAAAAAATCTGGCTTGTCTCTGCAGCAGGCCTACAACTCTATAGACTCCACAAATATATGATCCCAGTAGGAGGGAAAGACAGCAGATTTACTGACCCTTTGTCATTTAGAGTTTTCCTGAACCAAAAATCTTACATGTAATAGACATGCAATGTAAGAGCCAGTAAGGCAAATACCTAAAGAAAGTGTTGTGAGATCTCATGCAGACCCACTGTGGCATAAACCGAGGAAGATGAACAACAATGGAATGCCAAACAAGGTGAAAATATAGCTTGATCAAATTTTCTTTGTGTCTGTGTTGGAATTATTTTGTAATAGGGGAATATATTCTGTGATTAGTAAAAGTTGTGGTTAAGGTGTAGCTGCTCTTAAAGTTATATCTGGAAGAATGGTTACCAAGGTCACTGCTATACACTGCTACTGTTTCTAGAGTACTTTTCCATATCTCTGTATTACTAATAAGACATGTACTCAGTTAACAGTAATGCAACATCTGCCAACTAGGAAATTGCATGCTACTAAGCTGTATCAAGTCACAAAGACTGGTTACCTGTTCTAGCCCCTTCTTGTTCTGGAACACTCCCTCTGTGTATCAGATGTTTGATCTTAGTATCCTCCCCCCATCATTGCACTCCTGCAGATATACAGGCATGGCTATCACCACCCTTGTGTAGCCTAAGCTATTTTCCTATTTTCAGCTAATTATTATACTGACTTGATACAGCTATCAGCCTGTCCTTTTTCTCACAGTCTTATATTTGATTGTCACATGGCCATAAATGTTTCTGTAGACCTGGGTGTAGGGGGCAGTTCACCATTGATGGATTGCTGGTACCTTATAATAAAGCACTGTTAATTCATCTCCTTTTGCTTTCCATGCTGCTTTCCTGTTTAACTGAGTCTCCTCAGTTGCACTAAGATATTCCAAGATTGTAGTCCCTATATTCAACACAATGATAATGTACTACTACTACACAGCATCCTGTGCTGATCCTATAACAGTGACCCAATGTGGCAGCTATTCCTATGAGGTCACTTCTAGACTACTTGCTCTGAATACTCAGAAATACAACATACTGCACTAACTAATTAAGCTTATGAGTTTCTCAGACCTATACAAGAACTGGTTTGGTGCATGTGCTATATGTTTTGAAACAACGCCTCTTTTCTTTTACTGGTAAACGTGAGTCACTGCACGGAATGAGTTTGGTGCTTTCAGTTGGATGTGTACAAACACTTATGTACAAACAGATACATATATACAATGGCTTGAATCTGGCAGTTTAACCTAGTAGAGTTATGGTTTGTCCTTTAGTCACTATAGAGCTGATGTTTGGCATGCAACACCCCCAGTCTGATACCACTAATTTCTTATTACTTAGTCTTCCTGTTAACCAGTCCCATAGTTAAACCTTTCTGTGTCTGTCACTCACCCATAAAATCTATTTTCTCTGTATCATTCTGGAATATATAGAGTTGTAGATTCCTAGCCATATTGGGTTTGTGAGTTTAGCATACAGTATTGTGGCTGATGATTCATATTTGCCTTCGTACCTCATAACCTGGAAGACTAATCAGTTTTACTACATTGTAAGAAAGAATTTTGCCACTCAGGTACTGGAAAATGAATATTATGTCTACAGTCAGTGATGTTTCATTCAGTTTCTGTCTGTGAAGCTTAGCATAGTATAATCTACAAAGAACAGTATTGGGACAGTACTATTGAATGCTCACTTGTGTATGCATCAACCTCACAGAATGCTTTGATTGTACAAAATGGCATCAGCTTCTACCTGTATACATGCTAAAGTGAGTTGGCAGAACTGAAACTGATTTTTTAGGAAGTGCCTATCAATATGAAAATAAAATACAGTTACATATAAAATAAAGATGTGATTTTTTTAAGGATTACTATCACTATGTTCGGCATCGTACAGATTGCTCAGGGGTGATCTGTGTCTCGCCTACAAGGCAATTTTGGACCCTGCCCTACTAGAGATGCTCCATAACCAAAAGATTAACTCTTAGTGCATTATCTGCTCAAAAGGCCTGAATCTAATATGCAACATCAACAAAACCCACTGGAGAGACAGTTTTGTCTCCCAGAGGCTGCCCCATCTCTGGAATAGACTTCCCCATACACGTCAAACAGAGCACCTCACTCACCCTCTTCAAGCGCAACCTTGATGAGTGGATGGGAAACCACAAATTTGTCCTAGGGGTTCCACCGGTGTCCCTCATTGACAGAGGCAACAGGTACTGACTGAGGTTTCTTTTTGGGGATAAACTCTTGGTTAGGCTTGTAAGGGCCCCAGAGCCACTAGCCTAGTAACCTCCTATGATCCTATGATCCTATGATCCAATGTAACATTTACATGGTACAGATAAGAAATGTGCATGTGAAAGTCCTCAGCTAAGAAGAGCCATGGTTTGCAGAGTAACTCCATTTACTGTCTGAAAGCTACATGACTGGAACAGAAATCTGCTTATTTCTTGGAAACTGAGGAGATGGATAAAAACATCCTGTACAGTCAAAAGTTATACACTCATTCAAAACCTCCCTGCTTATGCAGGAGGTTACATTCTGTTTGGAATTCCTATGTTTTTCTACTCAGTAAAGTTCATTTTACCCAGATATTGTTGCCAACTGAAGATACAATGACTTGTAAAACTACTGTACTGTTTTAAGCATCTTCTTTTATCTTCTATCTTGCATCTCCTTCTATGTTATATTATAGGCAAATCTGATCCTCACCATCAAAAACTGTTCTGTCTACTACAGTTACTTTCACCATGGTTCCAATTAGCATGTAAAATCATATAAATAGAATTCTACCAGTTACGCCATTCCTTCAAAAAAGCCAAAACTTCTTTACAATTACATTAGGAGTAAGATTACAGCTACCTGTTTCCACACATAATGATGAACAGTGGGATATATAGCTCATTACATACTCTTTGTGAGAGTTTAGTATAAATCAGGAATACAGTCAGAAAACATATGCATAGGCAAGATTTAGAGAGACAGAACAAAGTAAAAAAAGTACCTGCACTATGCAAAGACAAAATAATATGAAGTAAATGTGTCATTCCACAAAAAGGTAGTGTAAGTGCTGATCCAGGGTTGATCATACATTAGCGATTCAATGGATAAGGTATACAAAAAGGTAGTTTTTAAAATAATAGACATGAATTGCTGGAGGTGTAGAGGGATAAGGCATTGACTACAGCCCAGGTGATTTAGGTTTGATTATTTGCAGGAGTGCTTGACAGTACAGCAGGAGAGAATGGGCACTGGTGTCCTGGAAGGGGAGGGTTGGTGTTTCTGTTAAACATGCCCACAACTGCAGAAAGACCTCATGCTGGAGGGCTGTGGCACATCTTGAGCAGAGGACAACATCTGGTGGGTGTTGTCATGCCCTTCAAGTTGGCAATGGTGACCACTGCCTGTCTGTGTGAAAGAGTATACATATGCAAGCCATGGGTTGTAGCCAGTCCATATGTCCACATCAGCACAGATGAGAAGGGAGTTAAGACATACATACTGCACCCTTATACCAGACTTAAAGAGTATTTATCAACTTAATGAATCACACACAATGTCATTCAGAGAACAAATGCAAAAAGTATTTGCAATAAGTTTCTAACATGCTTTGACCTAGTGTTCCCTGTTCATATTCTTCTCATATTCTTGTAGTTACACTACAAGTACTTCAATCACTTCCTCAAAGATGCTACTGTGTGACACTCTCCTACATCTGTGATCTGTGTACCCACAGGCCCTTTCCCTTCTAATTGAAAAGTCTGTCTTGTGCAATAAATTTTTATCACTTGTGCTTATTAAATATCAGTGGCAGACATATTCAAATCAGACAGTTTTAGACTTTGATAATATGTTTTTAAAGAAAATAATTCAGAAGAAGTCACTGTTAAGTGGATAGAATAGAATTACATTGCTTCTAAAGAAGCTAGACCATAAAATATACTTGTGTTCTGGGAGAATTATTTCAGATATTATTCCTAAGCAAACTAGGTCAGAAAACATATGTGTGTTCTATGAGACCAGCGCTGCAGCTTTGTAATTCAGGTTTAGATAAGAAATCGTGGCTCTGCTTTGTAAGTTAGTAGACAAAAGGATGTTATACAATATTGCTAAACTAGAAGAGTTAAAAACATGAAATAGTCTGTCATTGTATTTTGACCCTGCTTTTAGTCCAAATTATGTCATAAATAGAGTATTGTTTGAGTAAGGGGAAAAAATGAATGTGCTCAGAGTTTTGAGAATGTTCTGAATACAACAATATGACCTGTCAATAGATGGTGATTGCATGATTTTGCTGTCAACTTAAAAATATGAATTGCGATTGAAAATAATGTTCCAGAATGTACCACCTATGCTGAGATCACTTTATTTTATGCATATAAGTTAGTCTTTGTAGTCTGCCATTTTAGATGTATTTTAGATTTGCTTAGAATTTCTATGCAACATTTTACTTAAGCTGCAAATTCTATTCTAGAAATAAAACTTGTTGCCATAATATGATTTTATATCTCAGCAAATTTACTTTGAGATGGACAGTGTTCTGGACATTTTACATTCACAGGACCAGCTTTATAAAAAGATTCTAGAATGTATTTTGGCCTGCCTGCAAAATATATGAAGTAGCATGGTAGATGAAGTTGGAGTTGTGGCAATAAGGAAGGAAAAAGAATCAAGTACAAATCATTCTAATTACCAGTCAATGGAATAGGTACTTTTAGAATGTACCTGTGGGTCTCACAGGTTTCAGTGGGTGATGAAGGAAGGAGACTGGGGCAGATGACCTTCACTTATGGCAGTATGCATGTGGAAGGAGGTGAGACTGGATCATCTGTACCAACTTTGGTTACTCATCTTCCAGATGAACATACTGTAAACACATTTCATTTTTCCAATTCCATGCCTGCACAGAGTTAGAAAGTTTTAAAGGGAGTATCCCTTGAGCTAGATGTTAATAGCTTAATGCCTTTTGGGCTTAGAAGATATTAATGGAAGCTGTATAGGTTAGTACAGTTTCAGTAAAGTGATCTCTGCTATATGCATGGCAGAAAAGTTTAACAGAGGAAAATATGCACAAAATACCAGGCATTACCAACGTGAGAGTGAGACAGAATGACAGAGAGAGAGAGAGAGACAGAGCGAGACAGACAATAATACAGCGTCTTGTCATAAACTGTTACATCTATTATGGCAAGGAAATTTCAAAGTCTAACTTTTTGCAGTACAAAGTTTAGCTGGTATACACATGGTTAAAAGTCTTGAAGTATACTTGCCTTCCAAGGATGACATAAATTTAACAACACAGTTAGATTAATTCTCAGGAAAAGTTGTGCTGTATGACTATTCATCATTTTCAGCATGTAAAAGACTGAATTGTGTTTCACACTCTACTAAAATCCACTTTGGGCTAGAGTCCAAGAGTTTCTCTCAGTATAGGTTTAGTCTGATTCCAAAAGATTTGCTGTCAGTGTAAGTGGATTACTTTGGTAAAAGGCCTATCTATAAGCAGGCTTACACCAGGAACCAGATTCCAAAATACCTGCTCTCAGCCTGCACTCAGTGCAAGTGGTCACTTACACTGAGATCAAGTGTTTTGGAATTGGGTCCATGATGTTTTTCTGCCATAATAAGATAGAGTCCATCCTCAGAAAAGACCTTTTTCAGTAACTGTAAACTGGCATACACAAGACAACTATTTTTCAGTGATAAACACAGAAACATATCACTGATGTTACAGCTTTCAGCTTGTGTAATGTGTCTTTCAGACCTCTTCTGATCTTCAAGTTATCTGTCAAGCATACAGAAAGAGAGAGAAAAATGTTTGTGCTGTCTATCTTACACATGAGAGACTCAAATTGTTAAATGTTCTTTTTTAATATTTGCTTTTGTGAAAAGTCAATCTGACAAATTAACAAAAAGTTTGTTCTTTAGAGGTTTTCACATATTCACCAGCATGGGAAAACATAGGTTCATAGGTTCACAGGTAGGTACTAGGCTATTGGCCCTAGGGCCTATATAAGCCTAGTCAAAAAGGTACTCTGGCTTTCGCCACCCAAGAAAATTATTTTCCTGTGGCCCTGTCAGGCAGAGCCCCAGAGGTGATCCCGGGGTGAATTTCCTATTTCCTATCCAATCATCAAGATTTTTCTTGAAGAGTGCTAATGAGGAGCTTTGTTTGATATAGATATGCAGTTTGTTCCAGAGTATGGGAAGTCTCTGGGACAGGAATCTATCCTTCCAGCATGTTCTGTTTATTGTGGTGACGAGGTTTAGGTCCCCAGAGCGTGTAGCTCGAAGGGATTGGGATTTCTTTAAGTGGAGCATGTCCAACAGCTCTGGGTTTGAAATAGCTTTGTATGTTAGGCAGAGATCACCTCTGAGTAGGCGATATGGGACAGAGTAAAGCTGGAGTTTTTTGAGACAGTCTGCACAGAGCATCTGTTTGAGGCTGGTAATCCTCTTTGTGAGGTATTTCTGCAGCCTTTCCAGTTGTTGTAGATGTCTTGTGAGGTATATACCAAAAGGGACGTTGTACTCTATAATGGATCTAATGAGTGACGAGTAGAGGGGAACAACAATCTCTTTTTTTCCTGGATGAGAAACCTTTTGTGATGAGGTGTGCCACGTAGAAGGATTTACTGACTACTGTGGCGATGTGATTATCAAAGGAGAGACTACTGTCCACCTGTGTCCCAAGTTCCCTTATCACATTTTTGGTGTTAAGTAGACTACCACCTATGTGGTAGCTCATTCAGTGCCAGTTTATTTTTTATGTAGCGGATTCCAAATGTTGGCTGTAATCCATGTGATTTATAATTTGTAAATCTGACAGTTTAAAGGTTTTAGTAATTTTTATATAACAGAAAGACTTACAAGAGAAAATAATAGTACTGCAGTTAATGTGGCATTGATTAATGGATGCCAGATTTGATTTATCACTGTTATGTATGCTTACAGTGCAGACTTTGCAACTTTTAAATTGTTGTATGTTATTTTTTTCTCAATGAAAAATAAGGGGAATAATAAATGATGATCAGAAATAATATCCATTTATTGTTTTCATTTACAAGGTACTCTAAAGTGAAAGAAACTATTATTACAACATGTGAGACAGTGCTTATAATATAAAGGCATTTGCAGATCTGTGCATTGATAGTTAGATATGAGATACACATACACGCACACATACATACATGCAGATATACTGACATATCCATAGTCATGATGTTAGTACTTTGAGAAATAACTAAAAAACTTTTTCAGGGTGTTTCTATATGTACCAGTATGAGTATGATGTGTTTCCCCACCCCATATATTCAGAGTGTTTATATGAATAATAATAGTATACATTTTCTAATTTATTTTATACAACACTTTTTAATGCTGGTGATTTGTGTAATTATGCAAAGATGCATGCACATAGGACTGTTAGAATTATTTGCAACAAGGATTCTTGTTTATTCAAGATGTGTTAGTATTTCTGAGTATTAAACAGTGAATTGAAATGCTCTGTCTCCTCGAGAAATATAGTGTTGTTTATACAGATGTTCACAGGGCTCATAGATCTCAAAAATAAACATTGTTCTGAAATGTATTTATTGCATATTGACTGAAGACTGAACTGAAAATATTCTGATTTTGCAGAAGCAAAATTCTTAACAGATTGCAATGGATGATTTAGAAAAGGAAGTAATTATCATGTGGGTTACATGATATATAGTAAGATTTTACATGAACATTCTATCTGAAATGCATATAATACATGTAACTAACTGCATAGCAGTTAATTTCTGAGTTTAGGTAGACTACAACATTAGACTGCTGAGTGGCATAGTAACTGACTACAATTTTAAAATATTATTTTATGCCAAAGGAGAAGAAAATATGCAAGTATAAATTCCCTGGTTCAAATGATTTTCTTCTAAAGATGTTTTGATTGAGTTCATATTTTTTCTTACTGTTATAAGATGGTATACCAGATGAACTGAAAAGATAAGAGAATTCAATGAATTAGTATTACAAAAAGGACATGCTTGCTCACACATGTATAGCAGTAATCAACACAGCAATGCTTTCACAGGGAAGAGTGTTGAAGATAAGACTGGTATTTCTCCAAAGCCATGTAAAAGGTAACTGCATGAAAAATATACAAGCACTTCACTGACCTCAGAGTGAATTAAAAAGCAGTAATAAGTCTGCATATGATATAGTCAAAAGGCTATGAAAGTTACCACTGTTTCACCTTCCAGCCAAAGTTAAACATATCAATAATAACTAAGCAAAACAGAGGGATGTAATAGGAAGATTTTTTTGTTGTTTTGTCATTCATTATATATCTCTTATTTGATCACTTGTATATAACTTGTTTTTTGTACATAAAAAAAAAACACATTAGGGGTTCATATATTCATTTCATTGAGAAAACCCTCTTGCTGTAATTTGAATATGTTTGAGTCATAATTTGTATTAATATGTTATGGAGTTATAATTGGTTATGGTACTTTCTATGCTTTGTTACCTATGTTATCCTAATTGTTTTTGTAATTGGAGCTTTTCTCCTCGGGTCTCCACTGAAAACGGGCTCATGCCCAGCTGGACCAACCCGGTTAACAAATGTCAAATAAATAAATAAATAAATTAGCTACATTTAAAAATCTAGCCAGGTAAATTAGAATTAGTTGTTAATTGGCTGAAATGGTGAAGAAACAAGATGGAGTGTGTGTGTGTGTGTGTGTGTGTGTGTGTGTGTGTGTGTGTGTGTGTGTGTGTGTGTGTGTGCGTGTGTTTATAGTAAAAGTCCAAGTAAGATTACTATTTTTTTTGTGTGTTTATAGTAAATGATCAAGTGAAAAGTCAGGTTATGTAAAATTAGAAGATTCACGGTTTGATTTCTGGCTAACTAATCCAATACGTGAGAGGTTAGGTGTTTTACAGTGTAGAGTACCTTTAAGTATACTATTTTATTTTAAGAAGAATGAGTCAGGAAAACATTGATAATGTTTTCATGCTTATTCAATAGTTGGTAAACAGTAGTTAGCAGGGGTCTTACAAGACATTTAAATACAGGTGAATCTATGGTAGACATATGGAAAGCTTCATTCATGTGGAGGGTTGTTAACAACAAGAATTAGTAATTGTTTAAAAATAACAGTTCAAATTCTTTTTAACACCTTTATTGAATTATTCTGACTCCATATACTAACCTCAACAGTCTCCGATCATCAAACAGCATCCAGATCCTAACTATTAAAGCAAAAAACTTAGATGGGGATGCCCTCTACGCCAATTCCATTGGCAAGCAGTGGAACTCCCTGCCAAACAACCTTAGACTTACTACTTCACTCAATCAGTTCAAATTTAACCTTAAAGAATATCTCTCCACACAATGGATATGCCCATGTCGTGAACCTGACTAACTACATATCTCATACCTTATAGTCCCATATCCCTAGCCCATTTCCCTAATTGCAGATCTCTAAAATCTCTCTTTCCTTATAACAATTTAGGAAGATTCTCCGATTTCAGTCTATTTTCCAGTAATATAACAAAATCAATGTTTTGTGTATAACCTCCTGTCTGTCCTTGTCTTATATAACATCTATGTAATTTTTCATTCCTGCATATGTAATCTATATTCTCTTTGTAGTAACTATACTTTGAATTTTGTAATTTAAACATGTACTTCCATTTTGTATTGGAGCTTTTCTCCTCGGGCCTCTACTGAAAACGGATATGTATCCAGCTAGACCAGCCCGGTTAACAAATGTAAAATAAAATAAATAAATAATAAATAAAATAAATTATCACTTAAAACATAGGCAAACATTCATTTATGCAAAATACCACAAACCATGTTAACATGTTCATAGTTACAAACATTATACATCATATATATTTTCTATACAGTTATCATCAATCCAGCATTGTATAAATTGATCAGGTCTTGCCTTCCTTTAAACCTCACTCCTCCTTAAACATTATTTTGCATGTATTGTGCCCACAATTTTTATATATAATTTGCAACTACCTTTTTCTAAAGATCCCATTTCCAATTCTTTTATCTATGTTGCAATATTCACTACTTCAAATACAGTTGATTTAGACTTTGATTTCCATTTTCTAGTAATTGTTTTTTCAGCAGCCATTAAAATTAAATTTAATAAGGTCTTACTATGTCTAGGCAATTCAGATCCTGCATCCCAAATCAAAATAATAATTTATTTAGTTATACAAATTTGCTCATCCAATATTTCTGAAATAGTATTTTGTAGGGAATTTTTAAAGTCTGCCAACTCATTACACTCCAAAAATATATGTTCCCAGGTACCTCTTTCTTCCCCATCTACCTGAAGAAAAATTTTTGCAGTCTGCTTGAGGTATAAAACTACCTATGCAGACACATCCAAGCAAAAATCCTAAAATGTCTAAACTTTGTTGCATATTGGGAGCCATACATACATGCTTTACTGTTTCATTGTGAATTGCTTATCCAGTCTCTCTTCCCAATCTTTTCTAACTCCTCTGATTGATTCCTATAGTTATTGTGCAATTATTTTGCATACCCTACTAATTATCCCCTTTTTAACAGCAGCTACTATCTAGATTCAACAAAAAAATCCAGCAGAGGAGGTCTTTCACTTAGGGTTCCCCTATCCCTTTCTCTTTACCTATACTCTGATATCAATCCCTGATAGGGAAAGCAGTCTCTAGCTTGCAATCCAAATGTCTTCTTGGCCTATTCCCACACTATTACCTTTCTCTCAGTAGTTATTTGCTCCCAATACCTTGGTTTCTTTGCCAGTTTTCTCCAGTAAATTCCAGGCCCCTTTTGCTTATTCTCTGTATCCCTAATTGCACTCATCCTTATTGGCAGAATCTCCTTTCTCCATTCTCATGTTGGCTTAATTCTTAGGTTACTTTCTGCTGATTTATAAACATAACATTTTTAAATTTTTCCAAGTCTTTTGGGCTTCTAATACCATGATGGGAATGGACCCCATTCCTAAGCAAAGTACGATTAAAGTTCATGAAATTAGTATTGTTTCAATCTTTAATATCATCCAGTAGTGCTCTTCGCAGCACCTGCAATGTGGCCAGTAATGACTCCTGCAATTCATACAGGGTCATATGTATTGGTAGCATTTCTAAATACGATTTTAGATTCTTTTTTATAAGACCCGTTGCTCCTACTACTACTGGAACTGTCTGGGTATCTTTCTTCCACATTGCTCTCGTTTCTGCCTGCAGATCCTGATATTTTATGACTTTGTGTCTCTCTGTACCCAAGAACCTGTAGTCACTGGGTGTGGTGATTTCAATGACCAATGCCACTCTTGTCTTCTTTTCTTGGACCACTGTATCCGGTTTTCTAGCATCTGTCTTTTGAACTGTTGGTAATGGATGATCCCATGTGATGCAGACTTCTTCATTTTCTATGATGCTTTGTGGCTCATGTTTCCAGTGTTTTTAGCCACTTCAGTGCCATAATGTTTGCACAATCCCCAGTGCAATAGTCTCACCACATTATTATGCCTTTCAGTATACAGTCCTTCCGCCATTAATATGTTGCAGCCAGCAATGAGGTGTGCAACTGTTTCCAGTTCAGTTTTACAAAACCTACCTGTCTGTTTCTCAAACATGTTCAATGGACTTTATAAACCAACATGTATGCAGCCTACTATCTTGGGCCACCAATATTAACCTTTCATCTCTTGGTTTGAATTCGCCTCACCTTAACCATTCCTGTGTTCATTCCTGATCAACATAAGGTCCTTCCAGAAGTTTTCTATACTTGCAACTATATTTATGCCTTTTCCACATTTCTTACCTTCTCATCTGGTTCTTCACCTTATATTCTTTCTTTTGTTTTTTTGTTTTTCTGTTCAATCTCAGCCTTACTACAGGATATGTGGTGTACAGCAACAGTGGTCCCTCTCCACAAAGGTGGTGCCTCAATGGATCCTGGAAACTATCGCCCCATAAGCCTGACTAGCTTGGTCTGCAAAGCTATGGATATGATCATCATGGACCTCATAAATAAAGATACTGCTGACCTAAAGACACTGGATCCTACCCAGTTTGGCTTTGTTAAGGGTAGATCCTGCCTCTTAAACCTGGTCGATTTCTTTTAAACAGTCACCAAGGCCATTGACAAGGGGAAGGTGGTCCATACAGCCTACCTGGACCTCGCAAAAGCCTTCGATACAATACCCCACTCGGGCATTATAGATAAGCTCACCAGCTTAAATATAAACCCCTATGTCTCTAGATGGGTTGCAAACTGGCTCAAGGACAGAACCCACATGGTTAGAATTGCTGGACCCATGTCAGACTCCAAACCAGTTACAAGTGGCATCCCACAAGGCTCAGTCCTGGGACCTCTCTTGTTCGGTATATATTTCTCGGAGGTACAGGCCAACACAGAAGGACTGTGGCTGACCAAGTTTGCAGATGACTGCAAACTAGGCGCCATAATCGACTCTCCAGCCGACACAAGCATCCTACAAAAGGATCTCATAGAAACAGACAACTGGTGCCAGAGCCATGGCCTCAAGCTAAACGCCAAAAAGTGTATAGTCATCCCCTTTGGCAAAAACAAAGTGCCCACAAATTACCACATAGCTGGTAATCCATTAATGGAAGAAGTAATTAGGGACCTGGGGACCCAAGTTGATAGCAATCTCTCATTTGACAACCACGTGGCCAAAGTGGTTAGAAAAACATTTTATATAGCCCACCTAATCATGAAGGGATTCACATCTAGATCAGGGGAGGTCATCGTGCCTCTTTACTCATCCCTCATCAGGCCCATAATTGAGTACAATGCCCCTTTTGGGATGTACCTTACCAGACACCTGCAGCAACTGGAAAGACCCCAAAAGTACCTCACCAAGAGGATCAAAGGGCTCAAACAGATGCCATATGCTGCCCGGTTAAAGAAACTCCAGCTTTACTCAGTGGCATACCGCCTGCTCAGAGGCAATCTGTGCCTGACGTATAAAGCCATGTCCAACCCGGAATTAATGGACATGCTGCACCTCAGAAAATCCAAATCCCATCGAGCTACGCGCTCGAGAGACTTGAACCTCAGCACTGAAATAAATAGGACATGCTGGAGGGACAGATTCATAACCCAGAGGCTCCCTTCACTCTGGAATAAAATCCCAGTCCAGGTTAGGCAGAGTCCCTCATTGACTCTCTTCAAGAGGAATCTTGATGAGTGGATGGGAGATCGTAGGTTTACCCCGGGGTATCACTTCTGTGTCACTGTTAGACAGAGGCACAGTATACTAACCTCGAAAAAGAGCATAGCAAAATTCATTTAAAATGGGTGGCGAAAGCCAAACACACTCTGGCTAGGCTTATAAATGCCCTAGGGCAGATAGCCTAGTATGAACCTATGAACCTATGATACATTCAGTTTCTGCTTGATTTTTATCTATTTCTACTTTGATTTTCATTCCTGCTTGACACCGATATGCTTCTGCTAAATTAAGCAGAGAAGTCATCTTAGATTTATTCTCCTCATGTTTCAAAACTTTCACTACATTTGGGTCTTGTGAGGTCAGCAGATATGTGTGGTCCCACGATTGCAGATCTATACATATAATCAATTTCAGGAAAGCCCATCCCTCCTTCAGAATGGGGAATATATAATTTTGGTATGCATTGATTTTTATAAATCATTTGGTGAGCATGAAGCATCCTTCTTGTTTTCCTATCTAATCTTTCCAACACATTTTGGGGCCAGTCAATCACTCCAAAACTGTAGGTTAGGACAGGAAGATCAAATTGCTTTATAGCTTGAATTTTATTCCTAGAAGTTTGTGCTGTTTACAGAATTAATTTAAGACTTCTAAAGTATTCCTTACTAAGTATTTCTGGATTAATTTAAGTCTTCTAAAGTATTCCTTACTAAGTTTTATTCACATTTGTTCATGTTTTATTGTTGATCCTTCGACAATTCCCAAATATTTATACACTCCTTCTTGCACAAGTTCTTTTATATCACATTCTTGTCCCAAACTGATGTTTTCCTGATGCTGCAGTTTTCCTACTTTAAAGGCTGCTTTTGCACATTTATCAAGACCAAATGACATTATTATATCATCTGAAAAGGTTTTGACAACTTGCAGTTGTGCTTTCAGTTCCTCATCTGATGAGCTATACAGTTTTAAATGACAGACAAACAGAAGGTGAGAAGTGTTTACACTTTGTTGTTTTCTAGGAACCAGATTATAGCCATGGCCTAAGCTCTTGAGTAAACAGCTTAATGGATTAAGGGCAAGGCAGAATAGTAACGGTGACAGAGAGTCACCCAGAAATATCCCCCTTTGAATTTTTATCTCTGAGATAACAATTTGTCCTTTATCATGGCTTAATTGCAAAGTGGTCTGCCACTGTTTTATGGACACTGTAATGTAGTCGATCAGTGTGAAGTGTATCTTATACATTTTTAAACACTCTTATATCCATGAATGAGGGATACCATCAAATTCTTTTTTGTAGTCAGTCCATGACATACTTAGATTCTTCCCCGTTTTACAGTTCTCCACTATGACTTTATTTAACAACAAATGATCCTTTGTTCCATCTGACTTTCTTTTATTGCCCTTCTGTTCTACTGCCTTAATTGAGTTTTCTTCTAAATGACTATAAACTCTGTCGGCATCAATTTCAGTGTATAGTTTATACGCTGTCGGCAGGCAAGTTATTGGTCTATAATTTTTAGGGTAGCTTGCAAGTTCACTCTTAAGAAGGAGCATTGTTTTGCCTGTTGTTAGCCAGGTTGGTGTCTGTTCTGGGTGTGCATATAAATAGTTCTTACTCATGGCTAAATCTTCGTGCAAAGATGTTAATACTTTTAACCAGACATTAGGTACTACATCTGGGCCTGGGCTTTTCCAGTTAGAGGCTTTTCTTAACCTTGTTTCAATCTTGTTTCAGTCTCTCTAGCTGTTACTTCATCCCATTTCATATCCTGTACCTTTAAACTTCTTAGTCTTTCTTTTACTTCTATCCATTTAGCATCTTTGTTATATTCCACAGGATCTTCATAGATACTTCTCCAACTCCCAGAATATATGTTCCCAGGTGACTCCTTCTGTATGGCTGTATTTATTTTCCTTAAGGATCTGCATCTAAAATCCCACTATCTTCTTATTTCTTGAATCCCCCCCTACATCATAATCTCTTTCCACTCTGAATTATAGATTTCTACTTGTGTTATAAATATGAGCATTAACTCTACATCTCTAAAATATCCCTTCAAATCAGGTAATACTAAACCACCTTGTACTATTGGAAGGATCAGCTTTTCTCACTTGAGCCTTGCACTCTTTCTCTCCAAGATAAAATCCTTCAATTCTTTATTAATCACTGTCTATAACTTTTCCTCTGGTTGATAAAATATGCCTGACCTACATGTAAAACTAAAGGGACTAAAAACATTTTCACTGCTTGTTTCTTGCTATCCATATCCATAAACAAGAGCTTCCAGCTTCTCAGTTTTATATTATCTTTTTAGTCTCTTCCCACATATCCTTAGCTGCTATAACAGAATCCTTTTTAACCCATGCTACTAAATACTTTATCATGTCCCCATAAATATGGGCATTTCTGAACTAATTAGTGTGTGGGCACATAGTTTACAACTATAGCCTTTATTTTGTCTTCATTAATTTTATATATCGAAAAGACTTGAAACTATCTCAGAATGTTCCATAACATTGAGATGTCCTTTTCTGGTTTCATCAGTTGCAAAATAATATCATCTGCAAATAAAGCCAACTTTTCTTGATTACCATACCAATTATATCCTTGAATTTCTGAGTCCCTTGGTTTCTTTGCCCATGGCTCTAAATATAATTCAAATAAAAAAAGGGAAAGTGAGCGCCCTGCCTGGTTCCTCTTTTCAGACACAACTTTCAGACAGGCACCAAACCACTTTAATTTTTGTCTTCAATACTTCATATATCTCCTAATTAACTTTATTATTGTACCATGTAATGCAAATGCTTCCATTGCCCTACTCATAAAATCGAAGCTTACTCTGTCAAATGCTTTCTTTCCTGCTGACACATGTACACCTACGACACAAATGGATAACATTATGGAGACCACAATCACTCAGTGTTACTAACAGCTATAATGCATTATGGCTGGATAGCTACACTACCTGACATGTACACATTAACATTACTCCTGACAACATGTTACACTGCAGTACACTGGTACACTGTCGTACCGTCACTGTGTGCATCAGAACCATATTAGCCTGCCCCTGAATCAATACTATGGATGACAGAGATGTGGCACAAGTATCAACATATGCACAGGGTGTGTTGTTGGTTTGCCAGAGACCGAGGGTGGGCCATACATTTGACACCATGTGGGTGGGTGAGGTGTGTAATTAGTTGAAATGGGCATGGTGATGTGGTGTGTGTAGGTGTGGGGTTGCCCTAGGTGTGTTCATATAGTGTGTGGGTTTGCATGCACACAGTTCTGCCATGTGGCTGCCCTATACAGGTGTTTCTTGGACATCTGCAGACCATACCTGGCAGGGTGTGCAGTTCACTGCCTCTGGTCATGGACATGCGGACTGTGCCTGCAAGGAGTTCCATGGGCACGTCTAGGTACAGGCCTCGATGTGCTACACTCCCCTGATGATGACAGATGTCCGCTAGAACTAGATCTCTCCTGGGACTGGCCAGGGCCATGTGCATGTGGCCTGCTGTGGTGTGGTGTGGTGTGGACAGTGCCCCCTCTGCAGTGCTGGGGCTGGTACTGCCACTACGGGAGCACCTTGGTGTCCTAGCACATCCGTGTCGACTGCTAGCTGTTGGTGTTGCTGGCCTATGTCCACTCGGCCATCGCCGCACTCCCACCACATGTTCAAGCACAAACAAACCACGGTCAATGAGGTCCACCATCTCACCCAACCATCTATCCATCACCTCGGTATAATCACGGAGGGCACCAGACAGTTCATAGAAGTTGTCATTTGCAGATGTGAGAGCAGCCATCTGCAGCCTCAGGTCCTGTCTGATGTACAGTTCCATACATGCTTGCGCCCCCATGATAGTCTGAAACATGCGCCTGGTGGTACCAGTTGTAGCACTTCTGCCAGGGGCATGATGACCAGCGGCCCTACCATGAGCACCATGGTACATCTGCCTATGTGGTGCCCTGCCGGACATCCAGCTATGCCTGCTGTGACCAGACACTAGATACCACACTCTCCTGTGCACTGCCACCAACCGCCAACTGTCTCTCTGCTATGGCCACTGGTGATGGGGTATGTATAGGCACTGTAACTGTGTGCGGGATTGGGATGGCTAGGAGGGGGATGTCAAATAATGGTGCAGTTTCAGCCCCTGACAACCACGCCTGTGCCTCAACAGTACTATCATCATCTTTGGTGTCTGTATGGACACCAACATCAGATTGCATGCAGGAGGGACCCTGGCCCACCTTGCCACCTGTGGGGGAAAACATGAAATGCACTTTAAGACCTGTACAGTACTGCATAACAGTACACACACACACACATACACACACACACACACACAACACACACACACACACACACACACACACACACACACACACACACACACACACATTCCATACCTACCTGTCCCTGATTTTACAGACAGTCCCACGTTTATTCACAAAAGTTCCCCATCCTGCATCACACTTGGTAACATACATTCATTAATACCACTCATTAACGTATCATTCCTCTAAATGCCTAGATGAGTGATCACAACACAAGACCTGTTACTGCATTACCTCCTTGTCTTGAGTGGAGTAGGTTTTACATGGCCTCACTGCTGTCATCCAGTGTTCACCCTGTGTATGTCCGGACATCGTTAGCATGGCCCCTATATGTTAGGGGATTCGACATTCACTCCATAATGTCATGCACTGGAGTGTCATGTGTAAGTATTGCTCAGTACATGCCAGATCTGCTGCTCAATCAACCTATCACGTGGACAACAGTAATAAATGGATACACTCCCTGGTGTTGTCTAGTAATTCCCCAATGCATCTATAGTGCTGTATATGTGGGTAGTCATTCACCTCTCTGCTGATTGCAATATTAAGGGTATACCTGGTGCCTACTTTCCCTCCCAATGCATGTTCCATGCTACAGACCTTATTGTACTATCAGCTGTCCTGTGATTACATATCAGACAAGTATTCCTCATGTCTCGTGTGTCAGTCCATGTCCATGTACTGCACAATCCTGAAGGGAAGAACTGCCATATGAACAACCCCACAATCACACATGTGCATACATGGACACCCACACAAACACACACACATGCACACAAACACATCCTACATGCATCAACCCCCTCCACTCCACTAGATTGCACTTACAGATGAAATGATCTCTCACACACACACACACACACACACACACACACACACACACACACACACACACACACACACACACACACACACACACACACACACACACACACACACACACACACACACACACGCACACACACACATACAGGTGAGGTTGCACAAAGATAGTACACACAGTCCTCCCATTACCCATCTGTCAACATACATAACATATGGTACTCAACAGCATGCAGTGCAGCTATAGTCAATCCATGCTAGCAACTGTATACATGTGTGTGATCCATGGGCTGTGTTAGTAGGTGATGCCCCTTCCCCTGGAAAACACTCAACCCATGTACACAGTATTGCTGTGCGCCTGTTCTGCACCCTGCCATGTACTGTGCACCAAACCTCACAGGTGTACAAACCATTGCTGAATGTGTATTACTGTGTCAGTTATGTCTGCTCTAATGCTCATAGCCCCTATGTGTTTCAGCAACACATACCTGGGATGATATGTGGACAGATGTCATTTGTGAATGCCTGATGTCTGATTTACAGATCTCAACATCAGTGGTGCATGTATGACCAATCCAATACTATTACACTGACAACCGTCAGACCGTACCATGGCTATGGGGAGTGTACACACCTTTATTGATATGACACACTCTTCCTTGATCTGCTACGGGATCACATCACTGCATATATTAACAGTACATGAGCCTGATATGTAACATATGTCCTGTACATTCACATGCAGTGTCTAAGAAATGTGTTAGGTGTGCAGATGCTGACCGCGATGCATACACTCCGTGGGTGCATATGTGCGCACATCCTTATCATGACGGTTTGTTGCACCTATTGTTATGTGTACTACTGCAGTCACTATTTCTGGCAGGGGTGTACTAGCATGGGCCATCTGCATTTGCCAGTATATGGTCAGTCTGCCCTACACATGTCCCCCAACTCTGCATGATTGCAAGGTCTACTCATATGCACATCCCTTGGTGTTCACACACAGCCGTCACTATTGCTGTAGGGGTAGGGTTATGTCTGCCACAGTTCCTGAACCTGACTGTGTGCAGATACAACAATTCTTAACATCCTTAGGATCCCTGCTGCAGTGCACTGGTGTGTCATGCTGACACACCCTCCTCACCTTCTGCCTTTTCACAGATGCTTGACAAGTGAGGCATGTGTGTCAGTTTGCAGTGTCCCATACACTGAACACCATGTGTAACAGCCTAGTCCCAGCTAATAATGTGGACCACAGTATTATGTTATGCCATAGTGTAGATCTGTAACAGTTGCTATTATAATACTGGTATATACACTGTTGTTGCACTGTACAAGGGTGATGTTTCACACATGTCCCTACTGTAGGCTATGTGTCCCACCATTATGTTCATCCCTGTGGATACATTTCACAATGAAAGGATGTTAGTTATCTTGCAGGTGTCTGACATACCCTTCAGATACCCCATCATGGTCACCACTGTGATGCAGTGCATTTAACAGCAACAATACATGAACATGTACAGCATGCATTATGGGTAGGTGTGTTAGATGTGTGCATGGAATATACCATAGGCATTACATGTCCAGTGTATTGGCAAGCATGAACATAAACCATGCTCACCAGCTACAGGCTGCTGCCTTGATGGTATACCAGTGGGACCTACATAAGAGTGTGAGAGATGTGATGTCAGTGGCCACAGCTGTGGCATTGCTACAGGGTGGGTGCAGCATTACAGTACATCACCAGTACAAGTCCACAATACCATCACTTATGCACATCTGTTTATTACTTCTACGAAGCAACAGACTATATAGATGACATCTCACATATGCATGATCTACCTGTACAGATGTAGATGCATATGCAACAGTGGTCTACTGATGTGCCCTGTGGCCTTACCTGCATGCTCCTCAGCCAGTGTGTGGGTAGCCCCCACCTCCACAATGGTCTCTGCCAGTTGTTGGGTGTCCGGGCGGGCAGGTGCCACGAGACTGGCGAGGAGCTAAACACGTGTTGGGAGGATGGATGGCATGGCCCCCCCGTTGTGAGGTGATCCCCCTGGACTGCAGCAGCATGCCGATTGGCATTGCGAAGCAGGTCAGAACAATGATGCCGGACCTGCTCATAACTGCGGTTATGCAGGCCAACATTATTGACCCTGTGGACTAGATCATTCTGCAGGGCAGTCCACTCCTGCTGCTCACGGGCGGCCCTGGAAAACAGAACTGGATAGTGCTGTATAAGGTGGTTTAAGATGACTTCATTTTCCGCCACTGAATACCCAGGTAAACAGCCGTGGGACATCTTGCTTGAAAGACATAAAGATGGAAACAGGTCTTAGCAATTCATACAGCAAGGTTACCAGAGTTTTTAATATACATCTCTGTCACCCCCCCCCCCACCATATCAGCGACAACAAACTTTTCACACAACTCAATAGGTATGGCTACAGCTTACCTACCATTGGGGCATATATTGTATTGCACCACACTTTGTGCTATGGGTTTGTAGCCCTGTTCCCCTGCGTGGACACTATCATTGCTGGCCTGTTACAGACTATTTCACCTGCATGCCATTGTCAGGGCCTCTATGGTTCCATATATGCGTGTGGTATGCTTGCTATGTGACTGCTGCACATCTGTCATTCTGTGTTATTGGGGATATCTATGCATGCTGTTGGACATGTTCCGGGATTGTGTGGACAATTACTACCCATATATGTTCTATAACAGTGACACAATAGCATGCTTAGGGAATATTTGCCAGCAGAACCACCTCTCCCACCTCATCTGGCCATGTTACCAGGCCACATCACATGTGGGACCCACTCTGGGGTCTCCTCATCTACTGGTCCAGCACTATCTTCAGGTGGAACCACCTCAGGGAATGTTGTCCCCCCCGGGGGCACACACAGACATGATCTTGTCACCAGAGGTCAGGTCCAGGGTCCGTTCCATACGGGGCTTCACAGACACTTGTGGGATGTGCCACAGCACCTTGAGGCAGCCAGTACACAATCACAGGGTCCACATTCTCCTCCTGCTCAGCCTCCAGGCCAAGCACCTTCAGGGCCATGGACTGCTGTAGTGACTAGTAATGGGTGGGGGCCTTGTTCCCATTGCTTCCATATGGGGGATCATGGGGCTTCCACATGGCAGACCACACACATCATCTAGAGTGTTTACCCACCACATGTGTCATATACGACCCCTTTAGGCTGTCCTCTAGATCTACCAAACCACCTCCACAAATATACCTGCTATCCTTCCCCATAATCCTATTCCCTACTTCACAGACAAGGTCAATGTGGTCCCAACAAGGGGTTCACATGTGACATACCCATCCATGTTGCACACACTTACAGCTGCATATATCTGTATGCATTGCTATGTGTGCTGTTCCCTCATACATAGCATGCAGCACTGGGGTGGGAATATAGGGGACATGTATTTACATACATATATGTGTGTGTGTGTGTGTGTGTGTGTGTGTGTGTGTGTGTGTGTGTGTGTGTGTGTGTGTGTGTGTGTTTTTATATATGTAGACATACGTGTGTATATATATATATATATATATGTATATATATATATATATATATATATATATATATATGTGTGTGTGTGTGTGTGTGTGTGTAGATATATATTATGTTGTATATATGTGTCTATATATATATATATATATATATATATATATA